>NW_009702877.1:0-16594 GCF_000703405.1 Apaloderma vittatum | reverse complement strand
TGAATAAACTGGCCTGAATATATACAATACATTGCTTAGTTCAGGACTTTTATTTCAGCTTGAAAACTTACCTTATTTATTGCATTTTCAGCCTGACTCCATCAACACTTCAGCACAGGTTGCTGTTTAAACATCAGATGCTTAAAAAGTTGACACTTGAAAAGTCCCACTACATGAAATGACAGCTCTTCACTAACCTAGTGAGACTTTATCAGCAGGCAAGATACATCAAACTGGGCAGTGTTTATAGCAGATGAGGAAAATTCATCAGTATTCAGGAATAAATTACATCAGACTACATACATTCTATAGGTATTTGTGCAGTGTTGAATGGTATTAGAAGAAGGTGCTTGAATGATTAGGTATGTTAAAAGCCTTACATTTAATGCCACCTTTTTCCCAAAATTTGGATTAAAAATATGAAAAAAAGAAAGGGGCTCAGATGGTGTTACAGTTGTCATTTAAGTCCTACCAGCCACTTACGTACACACTTATATGATTTCGTGATTTATGCATGGCATCACAGTTTTGTACATGCTAATTCTAATGAGAAGTGAAATCTTAAAGCTTTAATACACCTTCTTAAAAGACAGACATTCACATTTAAATGTAATTTTCTTCGCACAGAATAACAATTTAGACTTAAATCATAAAACATGCCAAATCTTAAAATAAGCTCACATTTCGTCAGATGTTTATGATCATGCATTCAAATGTGATGCAGTTCTCAGATGTCAGTTAAGAGCCAAAGACATTCAGAGTCTTCTGAAATCATGCTCTGTTTGCAGCCACATGTGGTTTTACACAACTATATATAAAAAAATATACACCTTCCCCGCCCAATGGAATCAAATTAATAGAGGGCATTTGTTAATTTGAAAAAAAAAAAAAGGTACAGTATGTAACTTTATGACTGCTTTTCACTATTGAAAGCTGACCTAACCAAAATCTTCCCGATGAATGGTCACCAGCTGCATCAAGATTATCATCATCTTGTGAATCATGAAGCACAAGCAGGAAAGCCTTATAATGGGAGAAAAAGGATTGAAGACTCCTTTCAATAATATAAAATATATAATCTCTGGTAAGTGTTTTCAGACATGCAATTCAGTGCAATAATTTCTCACAATCTATAACATAAAGTGACAGTCTTTCCCAATGATGGGCTAATGTTTGCTCTGTTCCACTTCAAACAGCACTAATGTTACCATTTCAAACAGTACTGAGGGATAAGATCATATTATTTAGGTTTCTGGATGAATACAGCCTGTAAACAGGAAATTCCTTTTCTAAAAGTGTAGATAGTCTCTGTAACTGTGTATATCTATGTAAAGACTCAGATTTTGAATGTGTCTTTGTACTATTTTACATTACGTTATATGCACATATTGGAAACCTATAGGTTGAAATAATTCATAAAAAGTCTTTTAAGCATATACGTGTCTGATGTGTACGTAGAAATATTAACAAAGAGCCACAAATGTACCAAAAAACTTTTTAAAAAATTATATATATGGGTATCTTCCTCGAGTTTTGTTATTTTTTCTTTTTTTCTACTGTCTTATTGCTTGCACTGTCACTCGCTAACTATTTTTCTGTGTATTCATTTCCTGCTCTAAATCTTCCACACCTTTGGCCTTCTCTGCTGAAGAATTTGATGAGTATAACACCATGTGTATGTTGCCTTGTCTCTATAAAATTGTATTAAGTCAGCATGTCATGTTTTACAGAGGCTAATTAAACTGAATAATCCCTTAAAAGCCTTCCAATAAGGTAGTATTTGTTAATGTTGCTTATATAATGAAACTTTAATGTAATTGCTTCAAGTTAGTTGAACGACTTCTAGTCACACTTTGCCAAATCATTAATACCATATAAATGTAATCAAAAGTACACTTTATATACGCATCAACAGGATCGGACCTTAATCCCACCCAAGGATTTTATAACAGAGATCTCTGTATAAATAGTGTCTTTTTATTGATATGACCCAGATAAGAATGCAGTAACTGGAAGCTACATGCATCTACTGTTCCATATTAGGATCTCTGGAAGAGAATTTCCCTAAATTACCCAGTTTCATCCTTCATTTGGTATTTCTACTTTCATGCCCTCACATAATATTGATTTTTACGTTGAAAACAGTGCAAGAGAATATTTATGTTAAGGGATTTTAAAAGAAAATTATTTAACAATATGTATAAAATATTCTTATAATGTTATATTGCAGATCTTTAGTAAAGTTGAACTCAAGGGTAAATATGACCTGACAAAATACCTGTAAATTCTTAGCTATCGCAATCTGTAGAGTAATAGATTTTCTTTAGAGCTGTGACCCTTTAGTCTCAGCAGTAATGTTCAGACACTGCTTATCTGGTTGACTTCAGCTCCAAAATGTTAACTTGATTTTTGCTGAAAGAATTAGGATAACAAATACATTTCTTAGTTGCTGTAATCTCATTTCAATGCATTGCTTATCTTGGCAGTGGTATTTCAATACATATATCTGATTTTTTTTTTTTAAGGAATAAAGTAGGATTTTCTCCATTAGAAAAAAATTAAAATTTTTAAAAAAGAAGCCATCTATTGTCTATCATTCAAGTTCATTTCTTGATAGTAAATAATCAATAAAATACACAATCTAAATTCTTTCAACTTGAGCATCTTAGCTACTGGTAAGTAAATTTACCTATTAATTCTTCATAATAGTTTTCCTTTTGTCATTGTTACTCAGGAAAATACACAAAATAACACTTTCCAAAAGATACTAAACAGTCCAATACCACCAAATATTACCAAACTTACAGTCTTTCTTCTGGATATCTCAGCAGCAAACCTCCTTCTATCAACAGATCTACCTATCTCAAATTCTACTTGAAACTATTTACTACTGTTCACTACTGTTTACTGCTAAGTTACAGTGTTCATGAGTCAGAATTATTTATAGGTAATCTGACACATTATTTTAATTAATTATTGTTCTTGTTATCATTATCATCATTACTTTGAAAGACCAGTACTTCACTTCTTTGTTTGGTATAACCAACTTTTGTTCAGTGTGATTAAATTTAAAAAGTAATTAGACTGAGAACAACAAAACTGTCCTTTTTAAACAGTAGGGTATATAAAACAGTAGTCTGAATTTCACATAGGAGAAAAGATGTTAAATGATACTTGTACGATATAATTTTGGAAAATATCAAATATTCCAGTTGAATATTGTTTAAAAACTCGTATTATTCCCATTCCATGTCTTAGTGCTTATTTTGTTTTCCATCAAGTTCAACGAGATCCTAATAACTTTCAGCAGCACTTTAGGATTTTCTTAAAAAAATCACTTTTTTATTGTGATAATTTTCAAAGAAAAGTGCATTAAAAGACTTACATCTTGCATTTCTTTGATTCTGCCACTATCTCATTGTGTTGAAGTTAGGAAAAAAAAATACATGACAGTGAAGATGGCAGAGCTGGAAGAGTTGTTCTGAGATCTTTTTCTACATTCTGAAGATATCCCATCAGTGCTGGGATGGACTGTGCAGACAAATCTATTAATGTATTCTATTTTATGCAACAATTTAGCTTCCATTTATGCTTATGCCATTCACTCCAGTCTCTAACACTAACTTGCAACAATTAAGATTAATTGATTCTTTCTTTACTACAAATTTAATTACCTCTAATTTCAAGAGAAAAAGATTTATACCATTTATGTGTGAGATACAAATTGCACAATAAATTTAAGTGTTCCCTCAGAATGTAAGAGTAATATGTATGTCTAATATTTTAGTAGAAAGTTCACTGAACTCAATAAAAAAAAAACACAGAAAAAATCTCTAGCAGTAGTTCTTCCATAGTGAATTTAATTGTAACTGTTTCTTACTCTTAATGATTCAGGATCAATTATCATATCACACTCAGGATCACACACATCACATCTTGTCATGAAGACTTTAATCTCTCCTTGACCCATACCTAGACTTCCTCTTATGTTGAGCCTGTTGAGCCTTTGATCTGGCAGTGTGCTTCATCTTGCACGCAATTTTAAGCACCTGAGTAATTCTGTTGATTGCTGGATCCAGGCCACTTATGACTCATCAGAAGACTGTATAGTGATCAAAATACTGGATAATGACCAGGCAGCAGGGGCGCAGCACCCCTTTGACACATTCTTCCTACATGACTTTTAGTGAATTACTTAAACTATTCCTTAAATTTGTCCTCAAAACATTGAAACTCGTGTCAAATACATTTTGTGAGAATATAGTATTTGAAGTTTGTGAGGCAATGAAATACTAACTTAATAGACTCCACTGAGAAACTGGTAACAAAACTGAGCCTTTCAAACAGGGTTAACTGAAATAGACCTTAAGTCATAGAGAATGGGTGTTTAAAACCTTCTGAATGCCTGAAAGAAATTAGTTAGGACATTAACCTGATGGCTAGTCAAAAGGGGTTTATGCTTAAAAACGATCCAGAGAACTAAGTGTTCCTACTTAGAACTACCCTAGGGTAAGAGTGGCTGTGCAGCATGAGCCACTATTAAAGCATGCCACTGAAGAGGCAATGTAGGTATACGTCCAAAAGCATATTCATTTGCGTGGCGATAGTAGCCCTACTGTGACAGCATGAAGAATTAAACACAGTGAACTGTAGTCATAAAGTCTTAAAAAAAAATCAACAAAAAGCTCTTTCTCTTTCTTTGTACATAGAGATATGCAAGTAGTTACAAGTCTGCACACATAAAAAATATTACAGAGATACATAGGTGTTTGTTTGCATACCTTTATACATATAAATATGCATGGTGTTTAAAAGTATGTATTCATTTAGCTAATCAGCTGTCAGTTCCTTTGGCTAAGTCAGGGTGATTACCAAATAAAATTGCGTAGTTTTAGTTCTTGCGTGTTCTTAAATGTTCTTACAGAACAATTCTCAAATTTCTACTTTCCATGGAAAATGCGTGTAGCACATTTTCACAGGGAAGAACATAAGAGTTTGCTGAACACATGTGGACAACAAATAAAATCTCTCCATCCAAATATATCACATGAGCCCCATGTAGGAATGCATTTGCTTAATGCAAAGCAGTTGGGACAGTACTGGTCCTCTGTACCCACTTTTCATCATGACACAACTTCAACATACATATTGGAAAATTTAACCTAATCTGGGAGGCTGAGGATATCAGCATGAAGACTAAAATCTTTAACTTAGAGCTACTGTCACAGAATTTCCTTACTTTTTTACTTTGTTTTATTTACTACATGTACATGCAGTCACATGTGCATGTTAGCATACAGTCACTCATTGATATAGAAATGCTTTTTGATAAACAGTTCTTTTTTTCTTTTTTAAATTCCTTTTTTTAAAATTCTAGTTCAGAGATTTTAGATGTGTTCTTCCTTATGTTTTTACTCCTGAAAACGAAAAATTGTTATAGGCAATTAACTACAAAACATATTAAATATTGATGGGCTTTTTGATCATGTAATTCTATGTAATGGTTATTAATCTTCCTTTTGAAACTGTAGGCACCAAAGCTAACAAAAAAGTTGGCAATGGTACTAATTAAAAAATAGCATTTGTACCACTAGTGTTAATAGCTTTTTAAAAGATAACGTATGTAAAATTTTAATAATAGCTAGCTTTAATTTTGTTATTAATTTTGTTATATAATTTGTTATTTTTATTATATAAGAGCGCAGCTTTGCTGTAAGGCATTTATATAGGTTTTGACCCCTGGCTCCTTGAAGTTTCAACCTCTTGGCTTAAACACCATAGTTTGGCCCACAAAAGCACTAACTCTTCTTTAAAAATCAGAGTCAGTTATCCTTTGCTGCAATAGCTCTTCTCCTCTCTCTCTGAGTGCTGAAAAAGCATTGACAGTTATGGGACAGGGACTGGTGAAGAGGACCTCAGGCTTTCAGCAAGAATCCCTGATGGAGTTAGGAACTGAGAAGACAAGACCTGGAGCTGCACCACCTTGCACATCAGATGCCTGCAATTCCAACATCACAGGCAAAAACGAAAGTGGTCTCAGGCCTGGTGTGCCTGTTGTCAGAGTCGACGTTCAGATAGACTAATTGATCATTTTTTTTCCTCAATTTATGTTGAATGAGGAGCTTAACAAGATGACAAGGTGATTCTTGACTCGTCTCAGAGCACAAAGGTTAGGCAGAAACCCACTTGCTGCTGCAGGAGTGGGACTAGACTGGATAGAGCCAGGCAGCAGGATGCACGGCTCAGATTTACAGGCAGTTCCCAGTGGGATTTCAGTCTCATTGGTAAGCGTAAAGTAAAGGAAGGAAATGAAGGCTTTTATCTTGTTTTTGGTTTTGTTTTTGTTTTTTTTCACCTTGAGTGATGTCAGATATTCCATTTCCACTGCCCCCATTAAGCTGTCATGTATAATGTGAATATTTTTTCTTGTAATTCATTCAATCTGAAACAAAAAAGTTTTCTTTTCAGAGAACTAATGGCCATCAGGAGAAGGAAGCTGTTGATGAGAGGTGGAAAAGAAAATCCTAAATAAATATTTGCAAGCATTAGCAGTTTTCTGTGGCAACTTCAAAACTCCTTTCAGTAGTTTTTCATAAACTGTAGACTGTAAACCATAACAGTGATTTTTATTCTCTAACAAAGTACACACAGTTGTTTTCATGCTGTTTTCATATGGACTTTTTTAACAGAAATGGTCTCTGTCAGTCAACAGAAATCTCTTTAATTTCCTTTTTTTCCCTTTAACAAATTTCTTATTGTGATAAAAATGTGATTTAAATGACTGATCACACTAGCTAGCAATGTGCCTTGTAGCACAGAAGGATAATAGTATCCTGGGCTGCATTAGGAGGAATTTTGCCAGCAGGTCCAGGGAAGGAATACTTCCCCTCTACTGAGCCCTGGTAAGGCCTCACTTGGAGTGCTGGGTCCAGTTCTGGGCTCCCTAGCACAAGAGAGACATGGACACACCAAAGAGAGTTCAATGAAGGGCTATAAAGATGATGAAGGGACTGGAGCATTTCTCCTCAGAGGAAAGGCTGAGGGAGGCGAGAGTGTTCAGCCTGGAGGAGAGGATGCTCAGGGGGAACTCATTCCTATATATTAGTAGCTGCAGGGAGTATGCAAAGAGGATAGAATAAAGTTGTGGGGTTTTCTTCAGTGGTGCCCAGTGGTAGGAACAGGAACAGAGTCAGACACAACAGGTCCCCTTTGAACATCAGGAAACACTCTCCGCAGTAGTGATGGAGCACTGCCACAGGTTTCCCAGAAACCTGGTCAGAACTCTGTCCTTGGATATACTTAAAATCCATCTGGACATGATCCTGGGCACCTGTCTGTAGGTGACTCTGCTTGAGCAGGGACTAGATGAACTCCAGAGGTCTCTTCAAGCCTCAAACATTCTGCGATCACACCAAAACCACCAAAGCTATAGGTGTCATGAATAGTTTTAAATTACAGTATAACAATGAAATATAATTGCATGAAATTTTTGTAGATTTTTTTTCTGAACAATAGTGTCCTAAAAGCTGAAGTCTACTTAAGGAGACCAGACAGAAAGATTAAGTGTAAACTTTGTTTCTTACATTTTTTGCTTTAAACAATTTAGTTGTCTGCATGTTTGGCAGAGGTATAAAGCATGACCAAAAATATATCCCTGTAAATTACAGAGGTCTTCAGATCTCACTACAGACTTCAGGAGATAAGGGCACTGAACTACTAGGATCAATCTGAAATCAGTGTAACACTATTCTGTGACAATGTCTCAAAATCCTTCAGTCAACTATATTAAATCAGTAGTTACATATCTGAAAAAAGTATCCAAATGTAGAACTTCCTTACCAAGTATCTTGGTAACTGTGCGCTAGTCATTGTTTCAGAGATCCTGTAGAAAAGTTTCATACCCAACCCCGGCATTGTAGGTGAAATGGGTTTCTTAATGTCTTAGTCCCTAGTATGCATTAGTTTTATGTTGTGCATATGTTTTCCACAAATTTAACAGTGATTTGGACATATTTATTTAAAAAATATATATTGTTGGAAATAACTTTGAACTTTTTGGCAGTGGAAGTATCATGTGAGCTGAATCTCTGTAGTGAACTGATGGTTTTGGTGAGCAGAGGAAAAAATCCAAATAAAAACACAAATATATGCCATTTCAAAAATACTCTCTTGATAGATATTCCCCCTTAATGACTATAAAGAGTGCAAAAGTAGAATATGATTAATGAAAACAAAAACCCAAAATACAACAGTGGCAGGAGCAAGTTGTGGCCCCATAAGTATTCCAACCAATGGCAAAGCCATTCTGCATCTCCCACCATACTCACAAACAAGAGATGTAGTACTGATATTCCCATTCTGATATTCTACAAGTTTTGCATCTGTGACATCAGTCTGAAAGAACTTATCTTCCAGTTACACGGAAAAAATTTGGAAAATCTGCTCTGACTTCAGCTGAGATTTGTATTTGAACAACTAAAATCAGAAAATTATCTTTTATCAATTAATAGTGTTTGACAAAGAGGCAGTAAAAGCAAGCCTTTGTTCTCTAGTCCATACAAGTACAGTGCTGCTTGTTGTAATTTTGTCAAAATATAAATAAACTCTCCAATCAATATGATATGTCCAATGAATATTTTGCTTTGTCTCAGTATCTTCATTAGCCATGTAAGATAAATCCATGACTCAGAAAGCACTGATCACCAGTGACTCTTTAAATCAGATTGTTCTGAAATTGGCTATAACAAACCATACAAATAAAAATCTGGGTCAGTCAGGCGAGAAGTTATTATTTATAACCTCATTTATTTGTTTACTGTTCTAAATAAAAAAAAAACAGTTATCTCGAGTGTGAAAATTCAGAGCTATTTCCTGAGCAGACTGAAAAAGCGATCTTGAATCTAATGGATTTAACCCTTTCAAGAAAGTCTTTTTTCATTATGAATAAAAAAAAAAAATAAATCTCTTGATGTACTTCTCTAATTAACCTCCAGATAATCCCGAGTGACACTTAGTTTGACAGATTTATGGATCAGTCAAATATCACTATCTGATTAGAGTATGGACTTGTTTTAAGAGGGAAAGAATTTTACTAAAGGATAAAAAATTTGCATAATCATCTTGACAGAGGATGAAGGTCAAAGACATTTTGTACTTCTGCCACTCTTAAAGACACAGATATTCTTCACAGTGAATAGAGAACAATCTTTCTCAGTACAGCTCTTGATTTAATTGCCTGTTGGACCTTTGAATTTTTGTTTCAGAGAAGTAACTAGAGTTCACCTAGTCTGCACAACAAATTCTAATTTGAAGTTGACCTGATTGTCACAAGTGTTAGTGGAGAGGAGTTGACAAAAGACAAACAAGCCACACAGCTGGTATGGCAGTTTCTGACATCAAGCTTGGATGTAGAAAAAAATCTGTGCAGAGCTTTTAGAGCTGGGTCAGATTTCTAAGGCTGACAAACATATTTAGCACAACTACAGGGCAAAAACTTACAGACAGAAAATGAGAGCAAAAGTATTTTTTTAGCTTGCTGAAGTTTTCAGTGATCCCTGACACTAAAATCTTGCAGTCACCACCAGGACTTCTACAACCACCACTTGTGAGTGCTTGGTCTTTAAATTCACAAATGATATGTTATTATAAAATGGGAAGACTATAGGAGAAATTTTGCATTGTAATTATCTTTTTATTATCTGAAAACTACACTGCAGAGTACAGAAGAAACCGAAGAAACTGAAAATAACCCGTTAAGATGGTGGACAATAGCTGGCATTTGTTGCAGAAACAGTAACAGCAAATACAACCTTTGAGAAAATACACAATAATACAATATTTAATTTTATAATTACATACTATTTTTCCTTGCCTCATTCAATGTTCAATGCTCACTTAATGAGTCTTTATTGTAATGATTTGTTTTATCATCTTCCTTCCTTATGGCCCTGGGCATGTTTACAGCCCTACTGTGTTAACTAGTGAATTATTGATTTCATAACAATTTTTCCTATAAAATTCATTGCAGAAGTATGTGAGTGCAGGTATTATTAATTAGAAAAAGAAACCAGGAGATATTAATTAATTTATCTTCACTGCTGCCATACCTCCTGTTTTACATGTAGACTACATTTACATTACTTAACCTAGGAGCAATCACAGGCTCAAATACGATATTGTGACACTGCTCAATCTAGGAAGTCTGCAGCTGGGATATGTACATATCCCAGAGTGTTTTGTCTTGTTAAGTCTTTCTCTTAAAAAGTCCCTGCTGATTTACCTGCATTCCATGAAGTACTGCTGCAAGACAATCTGGGATATATAGGAACAACTTTCATGGTGAGCGGACATGAACTTACTGGTGAATTTACACAGTGGCGTGTTTGGACCCAGTATTAAGGGTATCTCTTTGGACACTTCATAATAGATAGTACCTTATATTACCGAATGTTTGTGCCCTGACACACTGTTGCAGGCACTCAGACCCTCTTGCAAATTATAGACCTTGGGCTTAAATGAGGAGCCCACAAAATGAAAAACATGAAAGTTCTGCCACCTGTGATAAAGTCAAGATTAAATGTTATTACAGATACCACAAAGAAAACTATAAACAGACATGCACACATGTCTAAATGTAACTCTTTACGATTGTTATAACTCCTAATGTCTTGTAAAGGGCATGAATTATAACATTTTGAGTTGAGGCTAATTACTGTTTTGGGAAGACAGATTACTGATCAGAAGTATGTACTCAAGAGTGTTTCCATAAGCAGCAAATACATCAGTCCAAGTTAGAGTGACTTAGGTCATTAGCCTCTATCATATCCTCAATAATATGCTAGTTATGGCTGAATATGCATTCTTTAGCAGCAATAGCTGTGTACATGTTGTTGCAACAGTATCTTTATAAGCTTTGAAAATTTGAAGAAACAATGCAGAAAGTAGTGTAAACTATTTAAAGCATGCAAACAGAATTAACTTTTACCCTGTGAAGTCAAGTTATCTACTTTATTATCGACTGTGAGAATGTAAAAGAGAAAAAGAAAGAGAAATTATATTAGGGGACAAACTTCAAGTGACATGATGAAAAAGGAAAAGATCCTTCTTATCTTCTATGCTCCCCATATAAGGTGTGTGCACACATGTTTTCTAAAGGGTTGCTTTCTTCTGATTTTTTTTTCCCAAGTGCAAATATTTGCACTTGCAGTAAGTGATAAAATTGAAGTGAGTTTGGAAAACTGGAGGTCTGTTGGGAGGACTTATATCTTGGATCTGTGTCTGATAAACAGATAGTCTGTATCGTATGCTCCATAGGTTCGAAGTTTCTTGGAATTACCACACACCTTCACAGACTCTGCAGAATTATTTCTGCACGTACACAATACTTTATGGCATCCCAAACAGAACAACTCTGTTGCAGATATGTAAACCACCTGTAAAGCACAGGGACAACAGTTCTTCTGCTTCTCTTGAGAAAATGGGTTTGGTAGCCATAGCTTTATTATGAAAGATCTTATTTTTAGCGTATATAGTCTCCTAAACTCTGATGTCCAGCATAATACTTTTGGTAACAAACAACTTAAGTACACTTCTTTTTTTTATTATGGTGATGACCCTAAACTGACAGATTTGTTTTACTTTGTGACAGATACGCAGTCTTTCTCAAGAAATCAGCAACTAGGATTGCAAATTTTATAATGTATGACACAGCTTTCCAAACCATAAAATTTCTAACAAGACTTTTGTTTCAATTTTAGTGTGTCATTTGTAATTTGAACACCTGATGTGAATTCACGTACTTGAAGTTCTTCTGCTTCTCACATAAATAATTTCCTTCTTTTTCTATTATCCTACACATGGCATTGTGAAGAATATGACCTTTCGAATTATAAATGGCAACTTTATCTTGGATTACACCCATTATATGAAACGTATTACCAAAATTACTGTCAGTAGGAAAAAATATTAGGATGAATGAAATCGAATTATTGAATCATGAAATTGGTATTCCTAAAAGAACCACTGAATTACCTGAGGGGCTAGTGGCTGAGCTGTACACTCTCCCTGTATGATGATTATTTTGGAGCTTACAGACAAAAATTACAGTAAATTTTTCCTCACTTGTGAATTGAAAGATAATCTATACATGTCCTGGAGAACACTCTAGGTTGTTAGTAGAACAAGTGCTTGCCGTCGTAGTTGCATAGTGCCTTTTCATACTTTCTGAGGTGGTAGGGAGGAAAACATAAATTCACTTCCCTCTCACTGTTTTGCCTCCACCTGTCAAAAAGCAAAAACAATGCACGCTTGTCTGTCTGTCCGATTCAAGTTATTTCTGTCACTCTGTTTTAGGAGTTTTGCATTTGCTTTCCAGTATCCTTTTTCTGTCACAGAAAAAGACAAACAGAGGAATAACGATGTGTTTTCAAGATGTATCTTTCTAGCATATAAAAAAAAATCGGTAGTGAAACAGCAATTGCCAGCCTTTTCAACTCTTTAAGATATATTTCCACATTTTAGTCTGTGGAGAGCCACTGGATAAATCCATATTACTCAAAATCAGAAGGAATGTGTGTTTGCACAGTGTTTAGAGAGAAGGAAAGAGGGTACGATAGTGTTTTCATGAACTGCTCAAAAATGGGAATAGCTCCACAAGGATATGGGTTTGGTTTAGGCAAAAAAGAATCTTAATACACTGATGTTTGTATGGCTTAAGATTCTTGGGCTTGCTACCCATCTGACAGGGAATGCCCGTGTTTTTTTCAATAGCCCCACTGAGTCTTGTGATTTTCAGACTTCTTAGCGTGAGCTTAAGACCTTACAAATTTTCTTCTGGTGCCTATAGAATGTCCTTCTCACTTTACTGATAGTGTTTCAAACCCACTTACGTTGAAAATCAGAGGAGGGAAAGTATAAATAAATCCTGAAAGCTTGTGTATATTTCTTGCATACTGTTAATATAATAAAGTTCCTACTTACAACCTTTTTTTGTAGATTTATTCTTAATACATAAAGCTAAAGACTTCTTGAGTGATAAATTATGAAAAAGCATAACTCATAAATTGAGATCTCCTGCAAATCTGCTTACAAATAGGAAGTCCATCTACCCCAAATTAAATCACACTTTCTGTTATGTGGTAGTAGTGGGTGTTTTTTTAAAGTACACGATAGAAAGTAGAAAAATTCCCATATTATTGCCATTACTTTCTATGAGGGAAAAAACACAACATCCTAGACTACAGCCTATGAAATTTGGATTTTCAAAAGAGCAATTTGTCTCCATTTGGGCTTGCAATTTTTTCTTATTTCTTTTTTCTTTTTTTTCTCTCTCTTTTTTTAATACAATTTCTTAAAAAAGCTTCATTATTTAGCATTTCATTACCCTGACCTTTTTACTACAAATATTTAGGCACAGACCTCCTACAAATGGGTTAGAAAGAGATAAATCACTCTCCTTTGCACTTTCCACGGTTTGCCAACCTCATCAGCCAGTTTCTGCAGATGCCCTTCCTGGCAGCCAAACCCAGGAGCATGCAGGAAACAAAAAAAATGCCAGGTTTCTCCTGGTGCACAGGAAGGCTTTGTTTGTTGTAGGAGAATGCTCTGTGCTTTGATAAATGCCACTGTGCTGAATCAGCATGGTAGGCAGTTTAACTTTGTGACCTTCTTGAAGTTGATGGTTTCCCCCACAGACTGTCTTTGACATAGCCTATAACAGACTGTCAAAACTGCTAAAGTAAAAGAGAGCTGTATTTATTTTACTGTTAAGTCATCCTTCCTCTGTGAGGATCTCAGGTGTCTTGGCATTCTCCTGGACAATTTCAGATGCTTTATTGTTTCCATCGGCCGTGTCCAAAGGTGTTTTTTTTATTCGAGGCAATGCATTCTTTGCACAGCCCCATTCTGTCACCCTGACATTTCACATGTATCTTCAGTGTCTGGGTCTAGTTTCTAAAAATGATTCAGAACAGTTTTGCAGTCTCTCGCAGCCTACACACTGCTACGGTTACATTTACTATACTTGGAGATACAGGGGGGAGGGTTTTTTTAAGGAATTGTTTTCAGAACAGTATTATTTACTTTTAAAAAATAGTAGCAAAATGTAATTTACCTGTATTTGTGAAAAAAAATCAAACAACAATCCCCCCACAAAAAAAACCAACCCCCCAAAAAAGCAGCCTTTCAAAAAATCCCAAATCTAAACTAAGTCTAACTTCTCTTACTGCTGCAGATGCAATTTCTGAAGGCTACTTTTAGAAGGCTTTAATTGATAACATGTAGGTTTCTAAGTTGTCTCTGAGCTTCTCAGCAGGGCACGCACAGTCAAATCCTCACCTGAGGATGAGAACAAAATCCTTAGGACAATAGCATGCTGGTTTTTGAGGCACAGAGTTTGCAGAAGGTTGTGGTTAATTAAAACAAGTCTCATTTTCATCCCTTCTGTCTCAGTTCCCAGTGCATTCTGGCTTCTCTTTTACTAGTAATAGCATATGCAGTATTCAGGATAAGTATTTTTACATTAATCATTGCTCAATGTTTCCACAGGCATTGGCACGATAAGTCTTCTGCTGCTCCCAGCAGCCTTCTGACTCAAGTAGCTGCCCATTTTCTAGTGCTTCAGAAAAGTCCTAAGACATCCCATTTTCGTTAGTCAGTTGCTGTTTGCAGTGAACAGTGACATATCAAACAGTGCACTGAGATCATCTGAGCTGGAAGGATAGAAAAAGCTTGGAGCAGTCTGTTTTGATCACTGTCAGTATCTAAAGCAGTGGATGATCAGGCTGAAACCACCAGATTAATCCTTAAGGGGAATGTACGTTTGGTTTGTTATCTCATTACCAAACACAGCAAATATTTTCCATGATAAACAAAAACATGTTGACTCTAAAAAAATACCTCTTCATGAATTGGTTTTGAGGGTTTTTTTCCCCAAATCAGAGAAAACAGATTAACATTTATAATACTATATAATGGCTATTAATGAACTAGGTTAGCAAAGTGATTGACATCTTCAGGCACAAGGGCAGTTTACCTTTTTGGCAGAGTATTGTTCAGGACCTCTATGCTTACATGAGTAACGCAAAAAATTTCTTCTGTATTCATTGTGAGTCCATAATCTCATAATCTGTGTGTTACCTGGTGAACTAAAAAGTACCTCTGCTTCATCAGTGATCAGATCCAGACAGCACGGGTTATAGAATCATAGAATTGTCAAGGTTGGAAGGCACCTTAAAGATTATCTAATTCCAACCCCCCGCCATGGGCAGGGACATTCCCCACTAGATCGGGTTCATGAAGGGTAGGTCCTGCTTAATGAACCTGATCTCCTCCTATGACAAGGTGACCCACTTGGTGGATAACGAAAGGCTGTTTTCTACTTGGGTTTCAGTAAAGCTTTAAATACTGTTCCCCACAGCAATCTCCTGAAAAAAAAATAGCTGCTGAAGGCTCAGATGTGCATACACTTTGCTGTATTAAACTCTAGCCGGATGGCCAGGCCCAGAGGGTGGTGATGAATGGAGTTAAATCCAACTAGTGGCCAGTTAAAGTGGTGTTCCACAGGGCTCAGTGTTGGGGCCATCTCGATTTAAGATCTTTATCAATGATCTTGACAAGGAGATTGAGAGCACTCTCACTAAGCATGTAGATGACACCAAGTCAGACGGGAGTGTTGATCTGCTTGAGTGTGGAAAGGCTTTTCAGAGGGAGCTGGATAGGCTGAATTGATGGGATGAGGCCAATCGCACAAGCTTTAAAAAGGCCAAGTGCCTGCACTTGGGGCACAACAATCCCCAGGCAACACTACAGGCTGGGGGAGGAGCGGCTGAAAACGGGTCCTGGGCTGTTGGTTGACAGCTGGCTGAATATGAGCCAGCAGTGTTCTCAGGTGGCCAAGAAGGCCAAGAGCATCCTGCTCTACTTTAGGAGTAAGGTAGCCAGGAGGATTAGAAAAATAATTGTACCACTGTACTTGGCACTTGTGAGGTTGCACCTTGAGTACGCTCTTCAGTTTGGCATGCCACAGTACAAGAAAGACACTGAGGTGCTAGAGCAGGTCCAGAGAAACACAACTAAGCTGGTGAAGAGTCTCAAGAAGAAGTCTTATGAGGAGTGGCTGATGAAGTTGGGATTGTTTAGTCTGAAGAAAAGGAGGCTAGGGGGAGACCTTATCAGTCTCTACAGCTATGTAAAAGAAGGTTGTAGGAAAGAAAAGGGCACAGAATCACAGATTCACAGAATCACAGAATGTCAGGGGTTGGAAGAGACCTCAAAAATCATCTAGTCCAGTCTCCCTGTCAGAGCAGAATCACCTACAGTAGGTCACACAGGAACGCGTCCAGATGGGTGTTGAACATCTCCAAAGGAGACTCCACAATCTCCCTGGGGAGCCTGTGCCAGTGCTCTGTCACCCCCACTGGGAAAAAGTTTTTTCTAAAGATTTTGTGAAACCTCCTGCTTTCCAACTTGTACCCACTGCCCCTTGTCCTGTCATTGGACATAACTCAAAAGAGCCTGTCTCCGTCCTCCTGACACTGACCCCTTTATGTAATTATAAACATTAAGGAGGTCACACCTCAGTCTCCTCTTCTGCAAG
>NW_009702876.1:183623-190479 GCF_000703405.1 Apaloderma vittatum | reverse complement strand
CTGAGGGGGAGACCGAGTGCTACTCCCATATCTGTTTGTCCCAAGTCCTGAATGATCAAGATTTAAGCACTGAGTTAAAACAAATGGTTTATAAGAGAAGGAAGAACACCCAACTGAGGGTCTCAAATAATGCTCTAAATATGGCTTCCCTTATAGTTCTTACTCAACTGTGAAATGCAGGGGAAATAGATCGTTTCATAAGTATTCTTACCGAGAAGATGGTTTGGTGTCTGTCAAGAAGCCTGGGCTGTGCTACTGCAGACCGAATTTACAGCCAAGAGGTCATCTAATAAAATCTCATTACAAGAGGGACAGGATCTCAAGGCAGGAGGAGGAGTCGTCTCTCTGATTCTAACTAACTACATTTAAAAAAAACAAAACAAAAGCCCAGTCCGTGAGCCAGAGCCTACCAGGCATTCCCTGCTGCTGTAGCCGAAAGCCCTCTAAAACATTAAACTAGAAAGGATCTGCAACCACAGAAAAATCAAATCACCCTTCACCAAACCTCAACATTTTGTATTAATGCCAGCTCAGTAAGCAAGCAACAGCACATGGTGAAGCTCAGTCAGGGACATGAGTCACCACAGAAAAGGGTTTTTCTTTTTTTCCAAAGACAGGAACCATTAGACATGTCTTTATGGAGACAATCATGAGAATAACTTTGCCACCAGGTTTCGACCAATATCCCCATACCCCAAAAGTGGGACACTGCTGAAGAACTGATTGTAACGGGACCGGATCATCCCGTTGCATCCAGGTCTGAGTGAAAAGCTGTTGCAGAACCGCACCATTCGCAGGAGTTGGTGGAGACTCTGCACGTTACAGCTGGCAAAATGCTTTGGGGACGGACCTAAATGGCTCCTCTTCCAATGAAGTACATCGAGAAAGATCTGCAGGGAGTCGCTCGCCCAGGCAGGAGGTAGGGGTAGTACCGAGACGTGACTTTTCCCACTTTGAGAAGAGTCGCTGCGGCAATCAAAGTGACGAAGAAATCGAGATGCTAACTGGCAAAATGCCCAGAGCTTGCGTGGTACACAGAATTGCACGGATTTTCCCGGTTGCTAGAGGGGGACGACCAGACTGAGGTGGAGGAAGCCAAAAGGAACCTCCCTGTTGCACTGGAGATGGCAGCACCAATGTGAGAAAAAAACGAAAATGTTGCTAAACTTCAATATGAATATTTGATATGAAAAAATCCAACAAAAGCAAACCAACAACACCCAAACCAAACAAAGAACAGGCTGTTAAGTCGGTAGAATATACCCAAGCATGTGTCCCTTATGGCCTTTAAGTTTTATTTTGACTTGAAATAGAAAAGATTTTAAGAGAAATAGTAGGCAACAGTTAGAAGTGAATGAGTAATAGGATACCCTTAATGAAAGCAATCAACAGTAAGTCAGAGAGCTCAGCAGACACTGAGACGCTATGGAGGCCGGAGGAAGATTTTGCACTGGGGAAACTGAAAAGAGAAAAAACCCAAAGCTATTCATCACCATTAGTAAGTACTTCTGCAGCACTTTGAGGCAGCAAGGGCCAAAAGGCCAAACCAGACATCTTTGGCCTCTGTGGCTGCCCGAGTCACCTGGCTGGGGAGAGGATAAAGAAAACTGAAGCATCTCCTGCGGAGGCCCCACAGGCACTGAAAGCTCAACAGACAGACTCCGATCTTCAGTAAACCTACCAAAATCAGTGATTTCCTATCTCAATATAGGCACGCAGAAGCATCGCACCTACCTGAAACCACCGTCGTGTACAACGTCCTTCTCGATCACATCACGTGGAGTTTCTTCAGAAGAAGCCTGGACTCGAGCTGGCAAACAGCACGGCTGACAACGAGAGGACACGCAGGTTCCTACAAATAAGATATCGTTATGGCTTCCTCAGAGAGTTCTCTGTGATAGAGTACAGTGAAGCAATTCATGTAAGTGAGATGAGAAGCCTCAAAAGCAGTTTGTTCCAGCAGCAAAAAATGAAAAGAAAAAAAATGGGGAGGGAAAAGAGAAAGAGCCCTGACAGGAAGCGCTACCAGGGCTGCTGGACGGGCTCCACCACGCTTGAGGCCGAGGGAGAAGAGGCCCAGCAGGAGAGCAGGAGCTGTTAGCCTGCCAGACTCTGCAGAGACGTCCCCTTCCCCTTCGATCCCAAGCCTCAGGCAAGGATCTCCGCATCCAGCAACACAAAAGTCATCGTGACTTCTCTTGGGGAACCAGCGTGAATACGGTTTTGTTCGACTGCTTTGGGTTAGCAGCGATTTAGGATTTATTAATATTTTGGAGACAGATCACGAGGTGAGCACTGGGGCATCAGCCAATTTAACAGGGCGATTCCATGGAATCGGTTACAATCAAAACAACGACTTAGAAGATTTGCAAATGTCAAGGGTCCCCCCAAACTTACAGCAGGGGTACACACACAGAGATTGAAACAAATCCCATGTAGGCACAGGCAGACAAACGATTCCACAGCGAATTGCACGCACAGAGGCAGACGGGCAACACAGCCCCACAGGTAACCTGCTATCCCAGCATAACTTGAAAAATAGAAGGGAAGCGCAGAACTACTCACAATTCCAATTCCAGCCGTTCATGGGCTAACCCGAAATATTTCCCAAGCAATTCAGATCAGCACAGAACATACTAACATCATAGTCTGCGCGCGGCTATTTGATGAACAACATAAATTAGTGGCGTGACCTTCTCGCTGTGAACTGCTTGCCTGCTTCTGGCTGCTAACCAGCAGATGTTCACGTCTGAACCCGCTGGTTCTCACACAGTGCCCTTACCCAGTGAGCTAATAATATAAACAAGCACCCACTGGGCGCTCGTCCACAGCTGAAACAGGAATTAGCAGCTACCCTAAACATCATGTGGCAAGAAGTGTAGCCAGAGAAGAAGAGAAATTCCAGCCCATCCTCACCCCTTGGGATCGCTCGTCATTTTCTGCGTGACGTACGGCTACAAGAAAGGCACAGGCAGGGTACAAAGTGAATCTTTTCCTCCCTAAACCCTTGAGCACAAAGCAAAGTGAGCTTATGCAGGCACCTGGCCTTCTGGCCGGACTGCCTAAATCTCATTTGAGCACTAAAACGTCTCCATTTGAGGCGTAAAAAGCAATTCCTTGTCCACGTACACCTAAAATAACCTGAGTGCCCTTCAGAAGGAAACCGCTTTTGCCGAGATTGTCCAAGCCTCTTTGGCAGCATCTAAGACAGCTGCCTGCAATTTAAGGACTTGCAATGCTTGTTCGGAGAGACGGGTCAGAAAACCCTGCCCCAGCAACAAACACGCACCTTGCAACAAACCCACGGATTTCTCACCAGGCAAAATCAACGTGCGTCCCAAAAGCTCTTTAGCCATAGACACACACACAAATAAAAAGCTTTAATTGAAAGAACGCTGTCACGAAGAACGTAACTGCTAAAACGACAGTAACAAAACTAGCAGAAACAAAAAAATAGATGCCAGTTCAGGTCCTCGTTGGCTTAAAATCTGTCCTCAGGCCCGTAACAGCAGCTGTGCTCCTAAGGGTCCAACGAGGGCAGATCTTAGATCACGTAAATTTAGATTTATTTTTTTTTTCCTCTTGGCAACTTCATGATCATGAAATTCTATAACAAATCTGTGAACCAATTACCAAATGTCAGAAGGTGCCCCGACTAAAATACACGTGTCCCCTGGAACGTGCCAGATTCACAAATTAGCCACGTGGTATTTACAGCTCCTCCAGGCACAATAACGAAGAAAGCGGTAATGAAATCTGAAAGCCTGAATATCTCCCTTATGTTTGAAAGCAAATCCCGGGAGACCCATCTGTAGTCCAAATCGGGAGAAAAAACCTTCTAAAACAAACAAAAACCTACAAACTATCTCTCCTGCCTTGATAGTTTCATATTTGGCGTTGCCTTTTAAAAATGATTAAAATCCTACCGTCCTCTTTGCTCCCAATCATTCATTTTATCAAAATGGTATTTTGAGATTCCTTCTTTACTCTCCAACATCACAAAGAGCAACCCAAATGGTTAAAAACAAGGCAGACTTTTCGTTACAGGGGCAATGTGCACTTACAAACGCTGCAGAGCATCCCAGAACCTTTGAAAAGACATCAGAATATTTTAATAGATCTCTAAAGTCTTTTTCTTTTCACTTGCCTCTCTCCGCCTTTGCATTTGTTGGCTCTTTTCCTGTGGGCTCAGAGAACTTCTTACAGCTGGCTCAAAAGCTCTTGGAGGCATCTGAAGGGGCAAAAAAAAAAAAATCATATTAGTTATATTTTTGCAGGCCTGACTCTTAGCCAGAGGGTGAGCAGATGGGCACGCGTTGCCAGAACACGTTTTGATTTTAAGCCCAACTACATCGGCTCTGGCTGGGCCGCTGCAGGGACGAGTGACCTCAGGAGCCGTTTCTACCTACGTGCTGTGTTCAAAGGTGAACTGTGTTCACGTTTCATTTACTGGGTTTAAAATTTCTCTCTAAGTAGGAGATGTAATAGAAACAAGTCAAAAAAAATTAGAATAATTCTCATCTTCTCTGCTCTCCTTTTCTGCAGCTTTTCACCTGTTCTTTCTTGGTTTTATTCTGAAGAAGTCATAATTATTTCCTATTGTGATAAGAACTCCAAGATGCAGGTCTTTGAGGTATTTGTATTTTGATACAAGACTCTGACCTTTGCTTCTGAAGGCAAACGCGTCGCTGCAAACGGCAAAATAACCCAAAGCAACCCCCGAAGTGGTTCTGTGTCAGCGTCCTTCAACCACAAACACGGAGCAGGAGACTTCCATGGGGCAAAAAGCTCCAGAATGCAGTTCCCATGGAAAAGTTGCAGCTGAGCACAAAACCTTTGGGGTTTGGGTTGCAGAGATTCATGAATATTTGAAGCTGAAAGCAGACTTAGGGCCCCTCTCTGTTTTGGGCTGAGGAGCACACGACCCGTGGGGGCTTCGAGACCAGGGTTATCGTCCCTTACGAACGGCTGGTGTCAAAGGCAAGACAGCCTTGTCAGCGCTGTGGATGGGAGGAATCTGCTTAGGTCAGGTGTGTTCAGTCCAGGGGATCTGTGTCACGGACCAGACCTTGGGACGCTGTCTCTGCACCCGTCGCTAATACAGGATTTTTCTTGCTCAGGGCCAGAAGTGCTGGGTGGGAGGCTCCCGACCGTCCCTTCGGGAGGTATTTGTCCAGCTAACGGACTGCCCTGCCGCTGAGATGTGTGTTTCCTGCGTCTCACTGCCTGGCTCCCAGGCTGATTTCTTGTTGTGGCTTAAGAGCTGACAGCACCACCCGCACGTCTTCGTTCGCATTGAGTTTTCACCCCGAAACCCGTGGCCAGACCCACCAGGTTCTGTTCTCTGGAAGAAGCTCCTGCCAACCCGCAAACGCGCCGTCCTGCTGCAAAAAGCTTTCGGACCCGCTGTGGGTCCAAGAGGCAACGTCCGCTTCATGGCCATGTCCTGCTCCCACGCAGACCCGTGGCTGAGCAGGTCTTGGCTGCAGCGAGCGCCAGAGCCTGGCGCTTGAACTGGAGGGAGCCAGAGACACGGCGTGTGTGCGGTGGGAGCAACTGAACACCCCGCTCAGGCAGGGGGTGCAGCTGAGGGAGGAGGGACAGAGACCGAGAAGCATCAGAGAGCACGAAAGTGGAACAGGTTGGTGGAGCCACACCCTGAGGCAAAGCAGGAAGAGGCTCAAGCAGGAGGAGGATCTGCAGCAAGTGGAGGGTCCCCTCCCCTCCTGTCACCAGGCAGAAGGAGGGGACCTAAGGGACACGGGGGAGAGGCAAGTGCCAACCCTCCCAGGTCCCCTCACCTTCCCAGACCCCCTTGCACAGGAGGCTTGGGGCTCTGAGACTCGAGGGCCAGGCAAATGGAGACGAAAATCCAGCCAGTGAGTCGCCCAGGGCTTGTCACTCCCCCCTACACCGTAGGACTTGTTCAATGAATTAAAAAAGCAGGGTGATTGGAGTAGGTGAGTCTCTTCTGAGGGGAACTGAGGGGCCCATTTGTCAACCACGGGGAAGTCTGCTGCCTCCCTGGGGCTCGGGTGAGAGGTGTAAAAAGGAAGCTCTCTGCTCTGGTGCAGCCCTCGCATGTTGCCCTTTGTTAGTTATCAGGGCGGCAGTGACGAGGCTGCAGAGAAGTCCGAAGGACTTCAAGGCACTGATGTGACTAGTGGATGGCTCGGGTGCGCAGCTGGTGTTTTCATCCATCCCTCAGGCTGTAGGAAAAGCGCTGAAAGAGGGTGGAGAACACACCTGATCAATGTGCAGCTCAGAGACTGGTGCCACCGCTGCAATTTTGGGTTCTTGGATCACGGGGAAGCTTATATGGCACCAGGTCTGCTGGCGGCAGCTGAAGTACATCTATCTCAAAACGGGAGAAGGATCCTCACACAGGAGTTGGCAGGGTGCCTTGAAAGGGCTTTCAACTGGGCTCCAAGGGGGAAGGGGATTAAACCAGGCTCACTAGAGATGAGCCTAAGGACAGCCGTCAGTCTGCTGTCCCACGGGAGGGGGGAAATGGTGAAGCCCAGCTGAAGGGCAACTGGACTTATCGGGGGCTCCAGGCACTTCCTCAGGAGCCCAGCTCAAACGCCTTTATGCGAACGCCCGCAGCACGGGCAGCAAACACGGGGAGCTGGAGATGCTCGCGTGCCTGCAGCGCCGCGATCTGGTCAGCATCACGGAGGCAGAATGGCTCCTACGACTGGTGTGTTGGATTAGAAGGGTGTAAGCTCTTCAGGAAGGACAGACAGGGAAGACGAGGAGGGGGTGTTGCCCTCTGTGACACAGAGTGTCTTAGGCTGGAAGGGACCTTGGAGATCATCTAATCCAACCTCCCTGCCATGGGCAGGGATGCCCTTAA
>NW_009702876.1:178997-183503 GCF_000703405.1 Apaloderma vittatum | reverse complement strand
CTAAACCTATTCTCCTTCATTTTAAATCCACTTCCCCTTGTCCTTCCGCTGGACACTCTTGCAAAAAGTCCCTCTCCAGCCTTCCCGTAGGTTCCTTCCACGTAGTGGGAGGCCGTTATAAGGGGCCCCCGGTGTCTTTAGTCGCACTCATAGAGCAGTGGTCAAGGGCTCCATGTCCACGTGGAGACCAGTGACAGGTGGAGACCCTCAGGGGTCTGCTCCGGTCTAGCGCTGTTCAACACCTTTGGCAGCGACACGGCCACTGGATCTCTGGGGTCCCTTCCAACCCGAGCCATTCTGTGATTCTGCGAAGGCAGCCTGCAAGTGCCGGCCCCAAGAACACCCACTGAGGCATCGGTGTCAGGATGACAATAAATCGAGAAAGGGAGTCGGGCACCTGTTGGCGACTTCAGACTGCCTTTTTCGTCGTGGTCTCGGCGGAGATGAGGAGTCTCTCTTTTGATTGGGAGGGTACAGGTCAAGTATCTTAACTTCAAATTTTAAATCAGCATCATAAAACCACGCTTTTACTATTTTGTTCGTTCCCGAACACAATTGCCTTTTCTTTCCAGGACTGAATGGAGATACCAGGGGGTAAAGATTGCCCTTTGTTAGCAGAAGCAGACTCTATAAGCTGTTACGTGTTAATTTTGCAGTTATCTTGGCTATTTCTTTTCTTTATGGGTACCTTACTCGGCTTGATTCTGCTTCACTTTGAACCTCCATTGAAGCTGAGAATTTAATACGTTTTTTATCACACTGTACGAGATGCTGATGGGCTCTTTGTGCAGAAGCTTTGGCAACAGACAAAGGTTCGTGTTATCATCCCCTTTGTACTGAATCTCCAGAAATCTCCAGAAATCTATGCACGTGCCTTGTAGCTGCCTGCTTTGCACAGAAGCGTGAAGAATTAATTTTATTCATGGAAAAGCACTGTTTTTTAGAGATAGGTCTTTATAACTGCCCTTTTAAAATTGGTGCACGTGTAACGTGTTGCTTTTAAAAGGGACTTGAAGGATTTGCTTCGATTATACATACCTTGCCACTCGGGTGCTTCTGAGCTCCAAGGTGAAACCATCTACAGTAAAAACCAGGGAGTAACATTGGATTCGTATGTAGAAGGAGAAGAATTTTGTTCATTGACGGCAGTGACGCAAGAGCCCCGCCTGCAGTCCATTCCCATCATCCAATCCCTCCATTTCTGGCATTTTCAAGGATGTTTTATGATCCAAATCCACCCAATCCTCCATCTGCAAAGGCAGAGAAAAAAAAAAAAGAGTGAGCTCCCTTTCCCCTCTCTAGAGAGTTTCTGTATTTCCATTAATCCCAACAGCTTTCTACCTGCTAGCTGGACTTGTCAACCTTCTACAGCAAAGCTCAACAACAAGCCAAATGAAATGGTGACTGGCTAAAAGTAATCAGACAGATTTTTATGTAAGCATTAGGTTCATCCAGTGTGTTCCAGCCAGCCTTGCAGCCACTCCCAGTTTACAAACCAACAGCAGCTGGACATTAAGCTGCAGTTGCAATACGCATATATTGTCCATATGCTCACTTTGAGAAGCTGGAGAGACTTCTGTCCTTGAAGCAGGATTACGATTAAACGGAAATAATGAAATCAACCTGCAGAAAACCAAAAAAAAAAGCTCTCAGGTGAGTCTACTTGTTTATTATGCTCTGTATGCCTACGCTTGCCCTTTGCAGTGACCTGGCATTGCCAGCTTAACAGCTGGACCTGATGATCTTAAAGATCTGTTCCAGTCCCAGTGATTCTGTGATCCTGTGTTCTCAGGCCAAAAGGCAGAAGGTGACTGACAAACGTAGGAGGTCTTTGGAGCTCCTGTTGAATCACAAGACTCACAAAAAGACCCTATGGCAGAAGCCTTCTCTAAAAGAACAAGGATCCTGGGCTCTAGGAAATGATTTTTTTGGTCTTTTTTCCTCCTTCTTTATTTCTCTTTTATTTAGGCAAGAATTTCTATTCTCATTCTTTTGAATCTGTGCAACGCAAAAACTCTGCGTTTGGGAGTGGGTAGGCTGAGGAGTGTAATTGTGAATTAGATCGCACATCTGTAGTGAGAAAACCCCATACTCGTATAAATTACACACAAATCCTACATGCAAAAAACTCGTGATGGGTGGAAGGGCTCGTTCCCTTCCCCAGCTCTGCCCGTCAGTGCATTAAGACTCCCTGGATATAATGCTTTGAGAGCAAAGCCATGACACAGCTGAAACAGGGTTTTCATTTCTGCATAAAGTCTCAATAACGCAGTCAGAAACGATCATCAGAAACAGTCGTCATGTTCACTATCAATGTCTGGAAAAAAAATAAAAAGTCATCTTTTACTTTGAGCCCATTACCTGCACTCGTCCAGATGCTTTAAAGCGACGTGTTTGAAAAGAGCGACACTTCCTCCCAGGCGCAGCCCAAGCGAAAATGTTACCACAGATAAAGCATTTCTGTACAGGCTCTTCGTTGCCTTTTCTTCCTGTGCATCCTTGCTGCCAGGTAGGGACAACAACCTGTAAGTGAAACAAGGAGAAATTACCCCTTCTGCAGTAAAACCTCACCTCGGGCATCAAAACCAACCTGGCGCTTGCTCATACATTGCAGACTCTTAGTTTAATAGGCAGGTAAATATTTTTAGTGAGGTAATAGGTAAATAGCGTCTAGATACCACAGAAAAGTCTCTTTTCTAAATGCACGCAGTAATAGAAGACAGTGATAACGCCAGAAAATGCTTTTAAGGAAACCTGGGCCTTATAAAACTCTCCTGACTTCAGGTGTTACTTCAGCCCCAGCAGAAATCGGCTCTGACACCAGTGAAAAAGGATTTGGCATCCCAAGTCTCTAAAACCGATCACTAAGCCATTGGTCTAACCCAGGAGAAAATCCCGTCTAAGAGAATCTCCCTGGAAAACAGGGATCCGACAGATCGTAAGGTGTCAGCTGTAACAGTTACCGTTACTGGTTTTATTAAAGATTATCAGGATTTCTAGTAAAGATGAGCTGGAGACAAATCAGGATCTAATATTTAGTTATATTTAGACCCGCATGCTCAGATCTATAGGAAAAAATGCTCACTTGATGGGCACTTCTCCTGAACTCGAGCAGAGCCAGGACTTCCCATCAAACAGTTTAATATTAAGGATATCGGCCGCAAGCACATCCGTAGGAATAATGTTAATGATTTTCAGTGCAATTTAAAAATAATTAAGAGGCAGACCAATTGTCCAAGTTACATGCTCACACTAAGAAAAGACCAAGAAAAATCACGCAAAGTGTCGTAACCTGAGTGAGAAAAAGAACAAGCGTAGGGGTGAGGTCTAAACGGAGTATGAAGAGATCTGTATTTTCCATTACAGCCATTGGGAAATTGGCCATTTTGCAAAGGTCTTGACTGAAAATCAGGGGAAAGTTAATGAGTTTGACTCGGGATGATCCTCAGCGCCTGAATATGAAGCAAGGAGAAAGCAGAGCCACAAAACCAGAACTTGAGAAAACAAGACAGTGCAAAACGAGGCAACATAAAAGAAACCATTGAAATGGCTCGAGTAAACGATGTAACGTGCCTTGTTCCCACAACTAGGAGGTATCACAATACAGATTCCCATTATAATTTCAGCACTGTGTTTCCTTTTTTCTAAAAAGCCTGTCACCAAGATGGACCAATATTGTTTCGATATGCCAAAAGCTTCACTGTCTCTTGTCACAAGGTGTTTTTGCAATTCTTTCTTTTTAATGAAAAGCAATAGCGACGTGTACTAAAGACTTCTGAAGGCTAACTGGCACATTTTGATCTGGGAAAAAAACCCCAGTGTCTCTTGTATACTTATTTGTGGTCAGTTGAATTAAATTTGTTGACAAATATAGGAGGAGACGACAAAAATAATAGTTCAGGTTGGATTTTTCAAAGGCAATTAATAGTGCCCGTTAAACTAAAGAAGGAATCAGCGAAATAATTTTCTAAGTCTGGGGTTTTTTAATGTTGTCGTTAAGATTTCGGCATCTCTTTTAATAAGAGTAGTCAGAAGAGAACAAGGAGCAGTCGTGATCCCAACCTGCTCCCTCTCTTCTTCTCCTCTGAAAGAAAGAGGCAAGAAAAAAAATATTGAGCTGCTGCAAAGCAGGAGTTCATGATTGGAAAGGCTGGCGACAAGCCCTTAGGGCGCTCTGTTTCAGCAGCTCTGATTTCAAGAGCGAGCAAAGTGGCTCCTGAACACCACCGGCAGCTGGAAATTAGGAGATGAAGAACGCTTGGGAATGTTTCAGTGAGCCAGGTGTGATTACAGCAATCAAAACGCCGTCCCGCTTCGCTCCAGGTTATCACGAACAGCAAGGTTAAAAATGAAAAAAAAAGGAAAAAAAGAAAGGAGAAGGAGCACGATGATGCTAAGCTGTGCAGCGTGCAGAAACGTCAGAAGCAGTCCCGGCAGAAACGTATGCAGGGAGCTGACCCAAAAGGCAACGCGGGATTTATCCCGGTTTGCGCTTTCAACCAAAAC
>NW_009702876.1:159361-178966 GCF_000703405.1 Apaloderma vittatum | reverse complement strand
TGCTGCTTCTTCAGGAGAAGTTTTTCTCTTCCTTTCCGGTCTGAAGTAATCCTTTGACAGTCTGGTGTTGCAAACTGAGCCGTTTCTCGCAAAATACGTAGGCAGAAAAAGAAAAACGTCATTCTTACTGATAAGGGTGGATGCTTGTGAGCATGTCTGGATGTGTAAGTTCCTGGCCTTGGTGCCTCTTACCCTGTATGACCAGTACCAGAGCGTCGAGATGCTTGGCCTCAGACCTGAGCTTGGTCTCAAGACCACGAATACAGTCCCTGTTCCTCCAGAGAGCAAACATTACATAGGCACTTACGTACACTACACAAATAGTAGTTCTTTCCTCCTCTGTCAAGCTCTTTCTGATCACAGAACGTATTTTTTCTCCTCTCCCCAGTAACTTCCCACAAGGTTTCAGAGCAGATGTTCATGCTCCTGGTCCATCCTAATCAGGATGAAGTACTTCAGTAATTCTGACATCAAATGTAAAAACTTTTAGGCTAAAACAGAATACCTGTGCACCTCAGGTGTCCAGACCCACCTTTCAAGATTTTAGGAGCTGGGGTGTTCACTGCCAGCCTTTTAAGCACTGACCTGCCTGCCTTGATTGCTACGGAGGTTTGCAAAATATCCAGTTTCTTTAGCACAAGCAGCCGCTGCTGCTCACCCCCAGCTTTTCATTACACTCTGCCTTTTCATTAAGCGGTAAAACATGGGGCGTATTTCCAAAAATGAAATGAGTTTGAATTAAACTCGAGACCAACTGAACACGAAACGAGGTGCTCAGCAGTGAGCACCGCGCGGTTTCAGGGGGCTTCTGCTTGCCTCTGTCGGGAGAAGCAAGAGCAGACGTTTACACTGAAGCATTCACTGAGCACCCAGTGCTCTAGTAATTGCTTTAATCCCCTTCTGCACATTAACCCCCATGGGCAGTTCTTGTTCTCTGCTCAGCTGGTTGTATATATGTAGTCACACATATATGTGGCCATACACACAGAGAGATGCACGTCTGTGATCGCATCACAAGCAGATCTCTGCAGCTTTTTTACTCATTCCAGCGCACCCAGCTGCTGGCAGGTTTTGCGGAGCACAGACATCAAGTGTCTGCGTGGACAAGGGCTTCAATGCAAACGCTCCCCGTGCGGCTCAGAAATACAGGCTGCTTTTTTGCCTTTGACTTTTCTGAACGACAAACAGTAAGCAGTTATTTTTTTTTCCTAGCATAATAGCAAAATAACAAAGCCTAAAATCCCTACAAAGCCTGAGGTGAAATATTTTCAGGGAGAAGTCTGTACCCTTTAGCAGGACTGCGTACTACCGGAGTAGGCTGGAAAAGAGGGAAAGCTGATTCTTCCCTTTGAAAGAAAACATAGCTTTAAAAGCACAGCAGGTGCATGAATTCAAGTGTATTTATTTACATTTGGAGCATGTTTGATTAAATTATCCACAGCTAAGAGGAATGATTGGTAAGTACAAGCCATTTATGTCAAGTCTCTGCCACCAATATAGTTCCTGAACCAAGTACTCTCCAGCATTCCCAAGTCATGACTTGGCTTTACACCCCCGTGAACTGGCAGACAGCAAAATACAGGGCCTTACATTAATGGGAAAAATTCCTTACCTGAAAGTGTTGTGTCGCTAAACACTTCCTTCAGGCGTTGTAGGACTCCCTCCTGATGCGCCGTTCTGAACGGCTGCGTGGCTTTGGACATCATTTCGGGGACGTGGAACATCAAATCCATGTAATACGTCGCACTGTGGGGAACTTGAAATAGTTTGAATGCATTTTATTAATAAATAGAAAGCAATAAAGCACAAAACTTTCATTCTGCTGTTCCACAGACAGCTTTAATTGCAGTAATAACTTCAACCAATTGTGAACCTTGAGTCCTTAAAGCCTAAAGATTGAAGTCATGAGCAAACAACTGTCCAGGACTGGGGGCTTTTTAGAGGAGTCATTGCCAAGAAAGCTGTTTGACAACAAATTTTATTTTCAGCTACAACTGATAACAGTCTGATGTAATTTCTTCACAAGTGGGCACAAAGTAATCTAGACTAACTACACCACTGGTAAATGGCTTATTCTGACGTCCCTCTATTACTTGTCCTATTTCCAGAGCTTTCCCCTGATCTTCAGAGAGATGTGTGGCTCCTACACTGCGTAAGACAACACAGACAAAATCCAGAACAGGAACCAAAGTGCTTTAAGGAGCCGGTCAGTGAACTCACAGAAGCCCAAGGAGCTGGACCAATACCTGAAATTCAGCCCAAAGGGCTTTGTGTCCTCGCTGAACGCTGATGTGCACTGAGCCACCCTCCTCTCGGTCCGGCAAGTCTCCTTCTGCTCGCCAGCTCAGAAGAAAATAACCCACTGTTTAAATCTAATGGTCATAAATGATAAACAAATAAGGATTAATGACTATTTCTTACTGCCTACGTATTTATGCAGGTAAGAACCTGCCATAAAGATCTGTGAACCCTGAAACCTCCATGCTTGAAATTCAGCAGTAAAACACCGCACATGCCAACATCGTTGAATCAAGCAATTTTTAAACCAACCTTTTTCAAAAGAAACTTGGAGAGGTCTCTGAAAGTTTTAAGTGTGTTCTCTGCCAAAACGACTGAAACCAGCAATTAAACAGCAAGAGAAAAATAACTGTTTCACCTTTGCCTAAATCCCTTCCCTGACCCCTGATTTTCTCAAAGCTCTTGAAGAAGGGGTTCATAGAAACAAAAAGCCTTAGAGCGAAAACAAACTATATTTACGTGAACTTAAACGTACTTTCTGCAGTGTGAATCTGCTCCCAAACATCAGCACAATTTCCGAGCGTCTTTTCAGTGCAGCTGCAGAACGTGGCATCCCGGAGAAGTCTGGTAAAAGGCCAAGGAAGAGACAGAGTATTGAATTTAAGTAAAATATTTTCACAAAGGAGTTTTAACAGAAACAGAAGTAACAGTCAAAATATTTTACTAGTTGAGAGAAAACACATTTTCCTCCAAAAAACCCCAAAGCAAGCTGAAAACCTATTCAGAGAAAATTCATTATCAACTCTATTTAACAGAACTATAACCCTAGGAGATGTTAAATCACTGCTGCAGTGCTACAGAGGCAGCACCCAGAACCTTTAAGTCAGACTTAACTACCCAAATATCAGAGTATTTTCAGCATCATTCCGAGACCTTTTCTCTTTCTGCTGTTGCTTCTGAGCTCTGCTCCTGGTTCTCTTCTCCTCTGCACGTTGCCCTGACTGGATACCGGGAGCTTCTGCTCACGCTGCTGCTCCCCCTTCCAAAAGGGAGGGTTCTGATTGTCTGTGGGAGACAAACAAAAAACTCAATGTTGTGGCCAAGATCAGGAATAAAAATGTAGCTGGTTATGCAACGTTACGGAGAGGAATTCCCAAACCTCTAACCTACACCATGACAGCTTCTGGCATTTTTCTCCCCGCTCTCAGCCCAGCTCCCTCCAGGCAGGAAAATCCACTTTTCCAACCCACCCTAATGAAAACATGACAGGCAGAATAAAGAGGCCGAGGAGAAACATTTCAAGATTCCGCCTGCCTTCCTCTCCTCTCTGCAAAGAGGGAGCGGTGCAGGTGTACCCTTGCAAGGCAACCTGCATTTTCAAAATTCCCGTGTTGGTTTTCTTGTGGGGAACAGCAAGAGCTGCTCAGGGAACACCTCAGCTCCCGGGCGAGCAGCACGTGCTGCACACATCTCTGGATTTCTGAATTGGAGCGTCTTGGGAGGACTCACATTAAAATCTGTCACAAAGTTTCCCTTAGATGCAGACAAAGCAGTGGGGTTTTTTCTATTTTTTTTTCTGCATTTTATGCTTTAGGAACTTCTACAGGTTTAGCAGTTTTAAAACAGACGTTAAGATGTGTTTTCTTAGTTTGTTTTTTCTTTTTTTTTTCAATTTCTGTAAAAACGTCTTTAAATCTCTTGAATATACACCATTCACCCTACTGAGCTCAATAACTTAATGGTGTAAGCCCTCAAATCTGAAGCCAGCAGACAATTTAGATGAAGTGGCAATGGCATGTAGGCAATGAGCTGACATAAACCCTGAAGAATTTAGCTTGACAAAAAAACCTTAATTCCTTCTTTACTCCAGTTTTCTTTGAGGGCTCTCTGAAAGTTCTCTTTTGAACGTTTTCACAGCTTTATGTGGCTCTTCACGCTATGTCAGCAGGACAAGCTGTAGCTTATAGGTAGAGCGATGACATTATAAGCAGATATATGTAAAAACACAGTGTAAGAGCTTCTCCTAAAAGTCCATTCTATCAGAAAATCAATACGTTTCCATCATCAGTTAGAGAGATGTACTAAGCCAACTACGGCAAAAGAATCAGAGCTAACCACCAACACTAAGAGCAATTATCTCCGTCAGGAGCAGGTCTCTCGAAGGGACGCAGCACGTCCCAAACGCCCACGCAACGCCACAGAGTGCAATCTGCATCTCCAGCTTTGTGCACTTTCATCTTTGTATACTCAAAATAAATTTTAAAAAAAATCTGTTTCTTCAAAGTTCAGGCTTTTTTCCCTTTTATCCAGGCTCTGAGTGGCATTAGGAATGTGCCATTACCTCAGAAACACCCTCCAAGTCGTGTGAGCGCTGGGAGCTGTGGCAGGTTCTCACGGCTGCGGATCCGCAGGACAGGACGCTGTGGGGTGAAGCTGTTCCTGGGCGTATCACGTCACCTTAACGCGAGGCGGAACAAACCCGACGGAACAACGTTCTCTTCATTAACTTCCTTTTAATCCTGCTGTTACGCTGATCCTCGGGGAAGGGGAATGTTTTTTCACTGACCAGCAGCAGAACGGGAGCACCTGCTGTGGTTTTGAATCAAGTTGAGACCCAGCGCCTGCAATTTGTCATGGAAAGAATTGAAGTCTCCCTGTAAAAAAACCAAATAACATTAACGGTAAGTATTCTTTCTTTCTGAGGCATACAGCTTTTTACAATGAAACTTAATGAGGCAGGCTCTGAGGTATTTCCTGCAATATATTTCACTACAAGAAAATATAAGCCAGCAAAGTTGCTCATGTAAGCATTGAGGATTTAAGGAATTACTTAAACAATGAATGCACGAAGCTATTGACCTTCTTGAAGAATTAAAATGTGCCATTATGTGATGAATCGAAAGCAGCAGTGGTTTCCAGTCTGGAGGGCTGATTTTATACACACAAATGAAACATAATTAATAGCCAGTTGTGTTGCATCTATGGAAAACTTGACAAGACTTCCAGAACACCTTTGCAGCTACTTTTATGCGGTACCTTCATACACCAATTACTTCTTGTCAGCGGCACAGGCTCGGCAAGATTATATTCTAGTACTTAGCCTCAAGTTAAGGGATCGTCCAGTGAAACCAGGATTTTGAGGTTTTATTTCTTTGCAATGTTCTGTCCTGGGCACATTAAGAGGACTGGCACGACTAAGTAAAATTTTGCTCATGCCTGTCATGTTGCATAAAAGCAGTAGCAACAGTAAAAATGCGATAGCGGGCTAGCCTGCCTACAAGTTATCTGCATATGTCAGGTCTTTAAAGGTAATTTTCTTTAATAGGAAAGGCGTAAAAATTTATAACACTTCCTTTCTGAGACTGGTCACAGGAATGTTCTTGGTTTAAGCCAACTGGAGATTAAATATTACACAGGAATGATATAAAAATTACCATATATTTAAAAACTGAAAAATCAAAAAGCCCAACGAGCAGAAATTAGACCAATGACACTTTGGGGTTTTTTTCAGCTCTCTGAAGCATCCTACTACTTAAGGTAGCCCCTCCTGGCTCCCTTTTGTACGTCACAGAGCGTGTGTGCCCCCAGCAGTTCATTGCCATTGCACCGTGTTTATCGCATTAGCACCCATCTGGCACTGTCGGCTGGAACTCAAGAGACCCTCACGTTCTCTGAAAATGGTCACTTGGCCAGCAGGTAATACCAGAGCCTCAGTACCGTGCCATTTATCAGATTTCGTTTTAGCTTTTACAAACTTGTTCAGCACCTGAGTCTTCTGTTTAAAAACACGTAGCAATAAGGCTCGGTGAAGAAGTTGGAAGAACTTTTCCTTCTTCATCCCACCAGCGGAACGAGACCGTGCTCTGGAAGGATCCCCAAACCCACCGGGGGACTGTTGGGAAAGGAACCTGCGTGTCACTTCTGACCCGTCTACTCAGCGAGCAGTAACCAGCACTGCTGAGACAGGTCACGGGAGAAAAAACCCACCAGAAAGTCAACCAAATAAAACTTACAGCAATTACAAAATCCCACAGCCACTTCCAAGGAAAAAAGCTCTCAGCTGGTCATTGTATGCCTCACCCGTGTGCTGAGACTTCTCTACCAGTTTTCCTGTGGGAACAAAAGAAAGCAGACGTGAAGAATGTTTTTCTTTTTTTCCTTAGGGAGGAGGGTTTCACAGGAGATCTGAATGTGCTCGGAGAATCCAAAGTACATGGAAGATGCAGATTCATTTTCCCTTTTACGTTTGTTTTCTTTCTGCTTCCCCTACATCCACACAATAATTTCTTTCAGTTCTTCCCCGTCCTCACTTGGCCCTTCTGGCCTGTAAGCCAACTGCTTGACTTTCACACGCTTTTACCTGACCATCTCCTCTCTTTCTCCCCGATCCCTGTTCCCTTTCTCCCCGAATCCAGTGCCCGAGTCTGCAGACCCAGAGCTGGTGCCACCTCTGGTCACTGTCCAGGAGACACTTAAAGCCCAGTTGCCTTCTCAGCAGTAACTGGATTCAGGCCAGAGCACCTTGTCTGCTGCCCTTACTGAGAGTTCTGCAGTCTCTAGCTGGCTGAAGGTAATGTTTTGCATTAGCTCAAAAGACAACTCGCTAACTCCCGGCCGTTAGGAAGCAATTTCCTTGTGGGTAAATTGTTCCAAGTTGTCCGATGTGAGCATAACTAAGACAGACTGGTCCATGCAAACAAGCCTGGCCACGACACCACCCCCCGGCGCAGGACAGAGCTCTTACCTTGCTGTGAGACCTTGCAGAACTGTCACTGGTGAAGAGGAGTGAGGGTACAGGACTTCTCCTGTGAGACACAAAGACAGATTTGACTGTTAATTCACCGAGTGGCACGCTGTCATCCCCAAAAGCCTCTTCTCATACGTGCCCTCTTCTCCTAAAGCCTTTCTGCTTTCCTGTTTACTTCCTTGCCTCTATTTCTGAACTTTTCTGCTTTTAACCCTTTCCCTTAAAGAGCGATAGCTTGGTTCTATCACACACTTCCATCGCAAACTTTGTCGTGAACTTCTCATGTATTTTTTCCTACCTTCATCTCTGTTGTCACTTGGAAAGCAACTCTAAAGAGAGAATAATGCAAAACTAAAGCTATTTTTAATAAGTGAGTTGTCTTCCCTGGGAATCACAGCACAGAGCCACGCACACCTCACCACACCAATCCCAACACCCTCCGGTCACTTGTGACCGTGCACAGGCTCCAGCCCTCCTGAGCACGTTACAGAGCCCGTGAGAAGCACCGCTCAGCAGGTGTGGGGACAGGAGGACACGGCAGCCCCGGCGTTCCTCGAGCCAGCAGATGCGGCGATGCAGAGCATCTTGCCTTTCCAGCAAGCTGCTGGAGGAACGAGTCGAGTCTGTTTGGGGTTTGAAACACGAAGGAAGTGCTTGGCTTTCCTCCGAATCCACCAGGGACACTCCAGTCCTGCCAAAACATCTTGCTCTCTTCCCTGCTGCTGCTCTTTTGCGGGCCGTGTTACATTCTGCACACATCTACGGGGAAGTAAAACCTCCCGTAAGGGCTACTTCAGCGCAGCCCAGATGGCTTTTGTGATTTCCCCTGCTCTCCTATTTTTGTGAAGGAGAGCTAGAGATGAGGCAGTGGATGTCTCTGCTCGTTGCTGAAATACATGTGCAGGTGCCAGAGACAACGTAGGGCTCCCTTCCCTGCAGAGGGGGACACGGGTCACCCCGCACTGCTGGACGTCACCCGGGTTTCACTGAGGAGTCTCATCAACACCCGATTTCAGAGGGGACCCAACGCGCTAACACCGAGCTGACAGCACCGCGAGAAAATCGGGATTTGGGAAACCTGACTGAGACAGCGGCAGCCTTCCCAAATTCCTCCCTTCAGTCTGGAGAGGCAGAGTTTGGGGAGTGTTAACGCGCACCCATGAAGCACAACGTGCCAAGTGGGGCAGCTGCTCTAGGAGAGAGCTCCAAAATGGTATATTTGTGTCAGCACACCTTTACATCCAGTTTAATTAGTTCTGCCTTTTAACGAATGTACCTAGCCCAAGCAGAAATATTTGTACTAAATCTAGCTCTAAGGCCCTTCCTCTGTCAGCACAGATTTGTGCTGATATTATTGCAGATGTGTATTTAGAATTTGCTAATTCTTCTTCTCTCTCTCGGATATAGAAATTAGAAATCTGCAACAATACCAAAACAAATCTGTTGGTGAGGTTATAGCTCTGGGCTACACATAAGGGTTTGTACACGACAGCTCAGGGAGGGCGACAGTAACCGCAGAATAAAGTGTGATTTCAAGTTCTCTGCTAAAAGATTGCCTCATGCCAGGGTGAAAAGGGGCTTGTGGAAGAAATCCTTAACTCCTAAACAAGTGTTCCTGGGAATAGTACGTTCTGAAGAACATGAAGAAAACTCACGTCCTGTATTTAATAGGAGTGAGCTCTGCTTAAGAGTCAGATACATCCGTGCCACCAAAGAAGAAAAGGCATCCCAGGCGGGTAGTCTGGCATTAAACATAAATAAAAAAAAAGAGGTTTTGCATGAAACCGGGAAAATAAGGATGGAAAATAAGTACAGAAAGACAGTGTTTTCCTAGCACAGAGCATGGAGCAATACCGCACGTGCTACAAGCACACACCTCTGTTTGCTTCTTCTCTTTCACTGGGTGTTGTTGCCCCTGCTTAGCTACGCCTGTAACCAAAACCCACGAGGAGGGAAAAGTATAAAGGGAAATAAACAGAAATTAAAATTTGTGTCCCTCCCCCTGGAATCACATCCCTCCAGGCGGAAGGGAAGACCTGGGCAGCGTGCCTGCGCTGCTCACTCCATCCTCTCCGCGAGCCCTCCTGGCTCTCTGGGTGCAAACCCTCCCCACAGCTGACCCTGACCGTATTTTCATTCCAGCACGCCTGTCTCTGCACAGCAAGATGTCATTCCCTGTGAACGTCACGGGTCTGGGCCAACACACACCTGAGGCTTTCGCCTGCAGTAACAGGTCAGACACAAACCCAGCTCTCGGCCAACTCTTCCGCGCTGAACGGATTTGACAGGGGAACCACTGGTGCAGAATGAATGCAGATCACGCCGCCACTTTATTTCTCCAGTCAGGTCTGCACATAACTAGAATCTAATCCAGTTATGGTAAATATTCAAAACCTTGATGTTAGGGTGAAACATATGTAAATTGCCATTGTGATCTTTTTTTCCCCTACGTAAACTGGAACGCAGCAAATCCATCTTGTTTCATTATTTTCTGCAGCAGCGAAGAAAATTCGGTTGCTGAGAGCAAATTAAAAATAATACCAGCAACATATATTTTACAAATGCATTCTGCTTCTTAAAAAAAAAAGAAAACAAGGCCTCTGGACGCTATAGAAGGCAATGAATTATTACACAGGCTCTATGCAAAGCATCTGGGCGCAAAGCAGATTATCTGCTCACACGTAAAAGCAAATGAAACCACGCCACTTCAAATCCAAGTGCATCACTGTCGGCATGTTCTGCACTTTTCACGACATTTCAGAAACGACCACTGATGACTCTGCAGAAGTCATGTCTGCTGCCAGAGCTGTCAGTTCCCATCGGGGCCTGGGGAGGGAACCGATATTAACGGGGCGAGCTCCTCCGTACCCCGGAGCTACGTTGGGTTGTGCAGACAGGGGAAAAGCCGGGCTCCCTGTCCTCCTCCCCTGCCAGCTCGTGATGCAGCTTTCGGAAGAGTGCCACGGAGAGACAGGAGCGCCTGTCCGCCTCTCCTGTCAAGGTTTTGAAAAGCCAACTCGTTGACCAGCGGGCGAAAGCCAAGCGGCCGGCTGGCCCAAACCCACGCGATGCCGCTGAAGGCGTTTCGGAGAGAAAAAGGCGCTGAGAGCTCACCTCTCTCTTCTACACGCCCCTTGCACACTAAGTCAAGTTACAACAGGATTTATGCACAGAAATTTAAATAGAGAACCTGCACGCAAGAAAGCCATATGGAGGCTTTAGCAAACCGCGGGTGAGTCTGGGTATTGCTTACTCCAACCAGTGTTTAGCCCCCAAAACCACGCAGCTACGTGCAGGAGAAGACCCAAAGCAGAATTTTCTCTCAGAGAATTTGCTAGAAACAGTACAAAGTATCTTATGCTAACCTAAGCTGGTAGCCGTTTGGTTCCAGCAAAAAAAGACACGGCTGTTGAACTGAGATGTGAATTTAAAACCATCTGAAATGTTGGTTGGTTTTGTGGTTTGCTTTTGCTAAATTTCATGGCATGTTATGAGTAATGCAGGATTTTGTTAGAGAAAATGAGGTGATGTCTATAAATCTCAGTGATTCCAAATGCATAGTGAGGACGGTGCAGCGCAGCTCCCGAGCCTTTCTTGCAGAAAGCAAAAAAGTTTTTCTCTGTAACCCTGTTATGCTTAAGACAAGACCAGAATTGTGAAACTCTCACTAATGCACCTACAGAACAGTTGCCTTGGGCTGATGCATTTTTCTGCGCTGCCCTCCCTTCACTCTCCCTTAGTTCTCGTACAAAACCTGCAGAAGCCAAAAGATTCTCAGCAGTTCCGCTGGCGCCCCTCAGGCTCCTCACATCAGAATTTCATTGAGGATCCTACGCTGCACACTCTTAAAACAAATACAAGCTACTAACAGTTGCATTAACAGTCAAGAAACTGAGAAATTATTCCCGTAACTGATATTGCTCAATATGCAGAACAATTAACAACACTCCCCTTTTTTTAGCTGCGCGTTTCTCAGAGGCAGAACGTCCATCGGGGCAGAGAGGAGCTGCTTTCTTTTGAGAAGTGGTACCCAAGCACCAGATTTGTGGCCATCGTCCTGCAGAACACAAGTAAGCCTCCCTGCTGGCATACCAAACCTCACCTGCTTTCAAATTCATAAATTCTAGGGTTACGGGGTTTAAACCACGTCCTAGTTATGAGATGTCTACCAGGCAGCAACAGGTGGGCAATAAACCCTCTGACGTAAATGTTTCTGAAAGCGGGGAGTTCACGGCCAAAGCCGTAACTACAGGAACATCAAGCGATGTCCAAAATGCCATCTCGCCGCCCGCTTGCCTGAACACGACACGACAGTCTGCGTTGCCAGGCACTCACCAGCGGCCTCCAGGTTAAATCAGACGGGTTAAGCTCAGGTGAGACGGCTCTGGGAGGTTTCGTCGAGTCAACCGGAGATTTGTGGCCTCCTCTGAGCCTCCAGCGCTGCCTGATTTCATCCCCATCCCAACGAACGCTCTCAGTATCACTTTGGACTGGATCTTGAAATCACTTAGCAGCAATAAAAAAAAGAGAGAAGTGCTGCAGAACTGAATCCCATTTTGGGCAGCACACATCTCTGGACAATTACCTGTGTGAAATGAAATCTAACGTCTCCCTCAGCAATCCCATCTTCTTTGTCCTTTGGTTTTTCTAGGAGCGTTATGATACGCTAAATCCATTTGGACACACGACAGTACCACAGATTTTGAGAAGAGATTTCCAAATTTATGTAGCCACTGCATCAGGCTGTTTTTCAGCCCTCGCACACGCACAGAGAAATCCATTAACAAAGGCAGAGAGAGACTTTGCAAACGCCTCGGCTAAAAGACAAACTTAGGTAAAAGGATCAGATAATGGAGAAAGATGAATTTGGCTCAGGAAAAGAATTTTATCTTGTCTAATCATCGGAGCACTCATACTAGTCTGCTGCTATGGGAAGACAGATAAAATCCTTTGCTGTCATTTCCCAAGTGTTATTATTATATATATTAAAAGGAAATGCCCTTCTGTTAGGCTGAGTACGTAAGCACAACCCATCACACCTCCCCTTCTGTTGCCAGGAGTTTAGGTTCCCTTTCCCCATCGGACTCTTAATTACTGCTATTTGCTTTACAGAGAGACGCAATAACGAAGCCCTGGTTACCTGTGATCCCCTCTCTTGTCTTTTCCTTCCTCGTGGCAGCAGAAAAGGGAAACACAACTGACCCTCTCTAGTTTCATCTAAAACAGCCTCTTTAGCGATGCAACCTCTATGATGGTACAAACACTGCAGAAAATGGGACCCGTTGAATCCCAAACTCCTTGACTCCTGTGGGAAAACGAGGCGACTGCTATGAGCCCGTGCTAGCTGAGGTGCAAACTCTTAGGACTGCTAAACGCTCCCTTGTTTCCACAGGCTCATTCTTCTTTCATTGGTGGTGCCCCCTCTTTCGCTCCAACCACACCCTCATCTTCCCTAGCGCTGCAAGTTTTGCTGAAAAAATCGTATGAGGCAGGTGACTGATCTTGCAGAGCCAACTGAAGGATGAACTGAGAGGGCAAATGAGGACGTAACATGCCCCAGGGAGGAGGTTTTGCGGGGGGGATTACTGTGCTGTCAATTATGGAGAACAGATGCGGCTTATAGAGCTTGGGCAGAAAGCTCGTCTGATCGCTCTTGGCCAAGTTTAGATGACGGCCAGTCAACAAAACGCGATGCCCAAGAGACTGTGAAACTAAACCCTCCGGAAAGATGTCCAAAGAATAAACCGAGGGTAAGGCAATACTGTACTAATAAATCAACTGAGCCCCTGAACGGTAACAGAGTCAGATACGCGTGTAACGATCCTGTTTAAACCATCTGAGGAGCTTGTCACAGCTATTCCATCAAAGTAATACACATCATTATGTCTATTAAATACAAAGAGAAATCTTCTAGTTTTCCTCAGTTTGGAAAAATGCTCTTACTTTTTGTCTTAATGAAGATAGGCCGTCTCTTTAGAAAACTGCATATTGCAGCGGCCACTTGCCCAGCAGTTGTAACTCCCCGCTATTCTCTGTGGGCTGCACCAGTTCCAACAAGGTCACAAAGACAGGCGCTGGCACGGCGAGGCCTTGGAACAGCCGACAGGAGCTACAGACTGACTGACGATAAAACAAAACCTCCTCAGTAAATATAGAACACCCTGGGGAGGGAAACTTGCTAAATACCTGCATGGGTAGTCAAGAGGAACGGCATATAAAATAAAGAAGTACACAAAATTAACAGAACTGAAGCTAAATATGAAGGCTACTTAATATACATAAGCTCTACAGAAAACAACGAGGGAATTCATTACCTGCTCCAAGGTAAATAACTATCTCATGGTAGGATCAGTACGTAGGCTTTCTCCAGCTGACTTTCAAAGGGAATATGTCAACCAGCGCTAGTGTAAAATATGAAGCTATTGCTTATGATGCTCAGTAAGGTAACATTCAGCATGAATACAATTCTCACAGTTAGCTCTTGCATTCATGGCTGAACTTCAGCAGAAACCTACTGGAAATTCTACTCTTACCAATTTTCGGTTTTCACCTGCAAATTTTAATTGCTGCCTAAATGAAAGCGCTCAACCCGGCTGCCCATAAATATTTTGGATGCGAAGAATGGAACAGGTTTTTTCCTTCCTTCCTGAGGTGGCTTCCCTCTTTCCATTATTTGCTTTAAACAAACAAGAAAGGAAAGAAAACAAGTGCACCCCATCCCCTAAAAGAGAAAGAAGAATTCTTGTTTTCTAACCCCAGCACAGGCTGCCGGATATAAAGTAAACGTTTGTTCCCTCTTTTCCCTGCTTAGATGTGAATTACTAGTATTAATAATCTCTGCAATTTGCAGTTAGTTCCCTGGAAGGAAGTTTCACACAGAAATAATTCATCTTTCTTCAGTTTTTCTGTTTCCATTGGCACTAGAAACAGCAATAAAAGCTCTTGGGACCCCGGGTGCTGACGAGATGGGTGGAAGGACAGGTGGAAGAGCGCCTTTCTAAAGTGCACCTTGATATCTGCACCAGCTCTCTCCCTCTCCTGGGCCATATTTACAGGAGATGGATGTTCTAGCTCAACATGTTGGGTTTTTTTTCCTTTTATTTGCACAGGTATATCTGGGTGAAAACCTCTTGTCACCAGTTGGACGAGCAGTAATGTCTCCACTGCAAACGAAGGTGAAAAGCTCTTGAAATGGAACAATGTTGTTTCACCAGGTGGCAAAAGGCTAACCCGGCTCAAAAAGCAATGGTCACTGATGCTCCCCCCAGCCAAGGTTCTTGCTATTTGTGTCTCTGAGTTGAGGTATATGGAAGACAGCCATTCATATAATTTCCAGGTTATATTAGTTAGAGCAACATCTTGATGTCAAAATGTAACATAATTTTGTGAGACATTGCCTCCTAAAGTACCTTTTTACGCATAACTGTAAAGCAAGACTATTAGCATGGCTGCCAGACCATAATAAAGGACGATCATGATTCGTCTCTTAATTAAGCTTTTTCACTCTCACCCTGTGGCGGCACAATTCCCTTCTCAACCACAAACCACGTTCATGACACGCAGATAACACAATAAAAACGACGCAGATGGGAGCAATGGGGCACATTATTCTGGGTGACTGAATCGGAGACAACGCAACCGTCTCCTTCGGAGGGTTTTGAAAGATCCCATTGCCGCAGATACGTTACAAAGCAAACAGCAGTAAAGCAGAGAATTACAGAATATACGTTGTCTATAAAATGACAAGCGAGCTCCTCTTCAACTACAGATTAAAAAAGACATCACTGGCACTTGTTACTGGGGTCAGTGTCGGCTGCAATCGACACTGGGTCCTTCCAGGCGATTAATCTGACAGCAAAAAAAAAGCGCCTGTCTTGGATTAATGACAAGATTGGGTCGGTCACCATTAGCCACCTGCTTGGTACAAACCAAGTGTAGCATGGAAGCACCTACGTTAGGCAAGAGTAACGCTTAGGAAGCACCTTAGAAGCAGCGGAGGATCTAAAATCTCAGAAAGTCTCCTGACCCCAGCAGCACGTTCGCTTGACGTAGATGGAAAGGTCTCTGGCTCTGGAGAATGGCAAAAAGGTCCCAAAAGCCTGAACTGAGCAGCACAAGGAGATTGGCTGAAGAAGGTGGCCATAAGAAAGCTTTAAACTTGGAATGTTAACAAGAAAACTTGCAAATATTATAAAAAAACCAGTTACTCATTTGGTTCGTTGTGTTTGATATTTTTTTTTCCTCTCTTCCCTACCCTCGCTCTTTATAATTACAAACTCTGTAGCCTTGATGGTGAGAAAATGGGAATTTCTGTAACAGTCACCCGAACCAGGGCCCCTGCCGCTAACCCAAAGGGAATTTTTCTAGAGCTTCTTCACTAGGGGTTGCAGTCTGCTTCAATGAGATGGAACCGAGCCTCAAAGTTCCTAAAGGAGTTGAGCGTATTTTTAAGCGTGATTTTTGCTGGGTAAAATAAGATCTACGAGAGCAATCAAAACCTCAAGATTCATGAGATACAAGGGTTTAAAAAAATAGAAGTTCAGCCAAGGCGTAGCCATTGAACAGCTGGATACCAGTTCAGCTCAGTCGCAGTGAACATTTTATGTCAGACTGTGTTTCCTTATAACAGCGAATTAACTGACAAACAGTTCATTACGACTTCATAAAACAACTTTTTACACGTTTACAAACATCGTGGTTTTTTGTTTAGCCTGTTCTTCATGCACACTCATTTTTATTTGGTGCAACCTCATTTACCAAATCGCACGGACATAAAGCTGCTGAAATAGGGACAACAATCAAGATCTTGGGTTTATTTGCTGTGTTTTGCACTTACACGATAGGCATTTGTCTGCTTAGGTAGGAGAGAACTGCTGATTGAATTCAGTAATAGAGATCTTTTTTCTTAGAAAAATGGATCTTCTGGACCAGTGAATATTCTATTAAAGATAGAAATGCGGTGGGAAAAAGTAGAATTAAAATGTATTACACGCTATTAGAATTTTCCTTGTGCTGCACGTGTAATTACAATGCAGCATTTTGTTCTGTAAGCAAATGTTGACAGCTTCACTCCTTTTTCTCATCTGAATAATTTCACACTGATCTCAAGAAGCAACATCCACATGGGAATTGGCTTAAAGCAATGAAGGAAGCTTTTACCAAATGTTCTCCAAGAAAAGCTGACGATTTGAATATATTTGGGAGACGGGCACAGCACTGAACCAGATATTTCAGCTACCGCATGGTGCAGCCTACAGAGACAAGCCAGATGTTTAGCACCACTTCTGAAACCCAAATGTCTCTGGGGAATTTTGTTATTTATCTGGGAAACATTTGATTTTTACAACACCCCAACACGTCAGCAGCATATAGCTTGTTATAGCAAACGGACAACCTGAAGTTGTCAAATCTGTGTACAACAACAAGGGATTTAAAAAGCACTCCTAGAGTTCAGCTTTAAAAAGTACAGTCTTTGTCGATCTTAAATAGGCCGGGCCACGGTACCCCAACTATTTCTGAACAAGAGCAGGTCATTATGGAAAAGAGAAGAAGGAGAACATCAGACACGTTACCAAACGAGGCTGTCAGCTGTAGGCACCCGCAGGAATAACGTGTGAAGTCTTGCACGTTCAAGAACAACCCCACGGAATATGATGAGAACGTTGGACTTTCTACGCTCTGGCACTTGTCTGTTCTGTGGGATGACAAGAGCTCTGGATTTTTAAACTGGGAACGTATTTTGCAGCAGGATGAAGACACCTGCAGTTTTAAAAGGTCACTGGAGCTGTCTGCTCATTAGTCTTCAGCCGTCTTTTAAACAGACAACAGCCAAACCATCAGCACTGTAAGTGGACTTACGACGCCACCAGCACATAAAGAGAAAAGCTCTGACTGATACCGAGCGGCCACCGGTTACACCATTTCCAACAGCACAAGGGAAACCAATACTCTTGCCACACACACCACCTGCTGGTTTTTCCCCTTCAGCCAGAAGAACTGCTTCAATGCGCTCTAACCCAGCAGCCTGCCCTGTCTCCCAAGCACACTGGGGCGGGAGGGAAGCTCACGGAATTACCACTGTCTTTGGTGTGCGCAGTGGGGCAACGCTTCCACGGTCCGAATAAAACAGAGAACCTGACACCCAGGATCTCTTCGCTGTCTGTCATTTACTTCTAAAACACAGTTCCCATTCGATAAGACAATGTTTCTATTTCAGGCAGAATGAAAGCTTAAAACTGATGACGTGAAGCCAGGGAACAACAACTGCAATGCCACTTCCAAGTGCTGGGCTGTGAATAAAACCGTGCCTGCAGACACGGGGCATTTGTGCAGGTCGCAAGTGAAAACAGAATTGGAGCGACTTGTGGCAGATGATAGTGGCTGCAGTCGTTTCTTAAGCAGTCAATATTTTAAGTATGATACAGTGGAAAATGGAGCAGGGATCTCCAATGGCCTTTAGAAGCAGCTTTTAAAATATTAGACTTGTTATTGTAGTTGTTGATAGTTTCCAAAAGGGCAACTCCTGGCACTGCAAGAGCTCCGGGACTTCACATACATGCATCTTTCTCTGGGGTCAAATGGGAATCGTTCACGAGCACACAGTCGAGAGAAGAATTATCTGATGAAGTGCTCTTGCCTGAGCACTTGCAGCTCAGACAGCGCTTTCTTGCCAACATAAAAAGGAGCTTTTAATGTGAAAACCTGGTTTTGTTTGAAACCGGGCAATGTTTATGGGAAATTCTGCCTCTAGGCTCCGAGGCGCACACGTGCACAAATGTGCAGAGCACTGCTCGCGTTTGTATCTTTGTGGTCTCAAGGGGTAAAAGACCTGAAGAACAAATCTGTTCTTACAAAGGGACTGAAACGCAATTACCCACGTTAGAACATCTTGGTAACAGGGACAGCAAGAGGTACTTACCAAGGCCGACTCTTTTGAAATTCCCTCCGTTGATAGGCTCTGCAAGAAACAGGATACAAAAGTCAAAAGCGTGCATTTCCAAGTCAACACTGCAGAGCTTGGCTGGGACTGGGGTTTGGTACTGGGGATGACGACCACTCAGTGCTGCCGCTTATTCCTGCAGCTCGCGGGAGGGGACAGAAGGATGCGGGTCACTTCAAGTGCTGGTGGTCTATTGGCACGGCACTAGAAGCTGTTTCACCATTTGCTCTTCAAAGTTCTAGCAAATTTCACACCACGTGTGGAACAAGCCACGAAGGTTTTGCTTTAGGAAGATGGAATATGCCATAAACCCACATGTCTGGGCAGGCTTTTACCAGACTCGGTATGCATTGCTGCTGTCTCTGACTCGACGATGACGGGCCGTCGCTCCAATATTACCTGTCGCGTTCACTGGGAGCGTGGTCCTGCGCCGGGATTGTTATCAGGTGCGAGGGGCTTGTCTGTAAAGCCTCAGTTCCACTTGCAGCAGGGGCTGGAAACCACACGGTGCGTAGGGGAGGAAACGGCAGAAAGACAATCAGAGCTACCCAGGAGAATAAAATTCATTCTCTGCAACAGATCTCTCCTGTGATGCTAAAACACACCTGAAAAAAAGTCACAAAGGCAACTATTTGTGTATTTGTCATCCTCTGGGAGCCTGCCTCCCCATCTGACTGACAGATCAGCACAAATACATCTCAAGAGCACAGCGAACCACTGAGATCTGGTCTGCTGCCTTTCCCATCTTATAACTGCCAGCCTTTGCTTGGGAAGTGTAGCCAAAGTGCGGCTGCTGCTCTAGTTTGAGCCCACCCTGCTAGTAAGCAAGAACTATGGAGTCACTTGCTCACTCCTGCCCACTCGTTTTTTGGGATGGGGAGGGAAATAACTTCAACAAAAGGGCTTGAGGATCAAGATTAAGGGCAGTAAGGGCTCTCTGGCTGCTTGTGGTCAAGGGCTAAAACCAGAGCAGCCTTAGGGAGAAAACCCCATAAATTTAATTTACCATCACCACCAGTTTAAGCAAATCCCCTAGAGCAGAGTAGGACAGTGAGAGAAAGAAATTCAACCTGCTCTTGAATGCACCTTCCCCCCATCCCTCCCTTCCTCCCAGCTCCCTCCTCTCCCGCAGCGAGGCAGGGGATGGGGGTTGTGGTCTGTCCGTCACACACCGTCCATGCGCTCCTTCCTCCTCGGGGCGAGGACTCCTCCAGCACGGTGTCCCTCTCACAGGACACTATCGGCCCCCAACTTCTCCATCCTGAGTCCTTTCCACACGGCTGGGTCCCTCCTGCAGACTGCAGCGGACCTGCTCTTGCACCCTTCTGCAAAACAAAGAGCTCTCCAACACAGCACACTGGAGAAAGCAGCTGGCTCACATGTTTTCCCTCTTAAATACATGGATTTCAGAGGCACCGACTGGCCCGGCCTTGGCCAGAGGTGGGGCTGACTTCCACCTGGGCTGGGGAAGGCTCTGCAAGTTTCTCGAGGAGCCACGTCCAAAGCACCCCCTGCTGCTAAAAAACCCCCACCAGACAAACGCATCACAGTTGTCTGCCAATATTTAGAAAATCAGCTAGGAAAGACCCTGTTAAGCAACGCTTACAGATTTAGATTTGTATTTCTGGAACTACTTCTTATCAAGCTCTTGAGAATATGCAAGATATGAACAGGCAAACAC
>NW_009702876.1:138211-159330 GCF_000703405.1 Apaloderma vittatum | reverse complement strand
GCATCTTCCCCTACTACGCAACAGCAACACTCTCACGAGCTGTGACAAAACAGTAGATTCATGTATGATTGTCTCTACTTAAACCATGAGGGACTGAAATACAAAGACAAAAGAGACATCAAGTCAGTAGTATTATTAGCTTTAAGACAAAGAAAGCAAGTACAGCTAAGCTGCCTGTTAAGCAGTGCTGTTTGGGAATGCTTCCCTTGCTTTTCTAATTGCTTCCCCATTGGGAGGAAGCTGGAATGCACGTGTTGGTTTTGCTAAAATCGCTTTCTAAAGGGGCAGTTCGACTGTCAAGTAATGCTAAACCACAAAAGCTCCCTCAGCTGACATACGAACTACCCTGACACGCCAAATGCCTTCTCTTGGCACCAGCTGAAGCAACACAGCCCGTCTCAAGCATTTCTGCTTGCTCAGCTCTGCTCAGACAGTTCACATTCTGCACTCAGGGAGGATGTGGCTACTTACAACACAGCTGGGGAGAGAATTCAGTGTATCTTATGCCTTGAAATGTCCCGTCCCAACTTCCTTCTTCACATTCTGCTTCAGGAAAGCACTTGGGTGTTGATGGCAGTGAGGGGAGCTGACAGAGTTTGTTATTCACCTTCTTTTAATGGTTCTGTGAACTGAAAAACATGAAGATATTTATTGGTGCACTGTCAGCTTCCAACAAAAAGCTGAATGCGATCGCATTTTGCTTTCACTTTTGGTAGATTTCTTGCAGAAAATACCTCTTCTTTTCTTCCTAATCTTTTCAGGGACCCCAACTGCAGAGCAGCTCACACTTTTCACATGGTTACTTTTAAAGCCTCGTCCTGTCATAGCACGGCGCTCGCTTTCAACTACTTATTACACTTCTCTCCCTTAGTCTTTGCTGACAATAAATCAGCTTCAGCTAAAAGGCAAGGCTGCCTGGTGCCTGGGAATCCCCTTGGCAGAGGGAACACAACAGCTTCACCCTCTTGTCCAAGCGCAGACCTGTGCCATCTCCAAAGGGAGAGCTGCTGGGTTTGCAGCTCCAGAGCCTCTCCACCGCTCCTCCCCGCACGCAGTGTGCTTGCCCAGCAGGAGAGTCAAAGCCACGCCAAGAGCATCCCCTAAACACCACAAGTGTCTTTAGAGGACGAAAAACTGGCACGACTCTCTGGTGCATTAGCTGTGACACACTCTTAAGCACCATTTTGATCAACATTTAATCCCAAGGTGCTTTCAGCAGCTTGTTCAATCACCAGATGAAAGAAAGGAAGGCGGAATCCCCCCTGCTACTGGTACAGCACAATTAGCCAAGACTCCCCATCACCACCACCATTCCTCAGTAGACTTGAGAAATCAAATCCTTTTATTCTCTCCCACTCATTGCAGTCAAGTTTAGTACTTCTGTGTCAAATACAGCAGATTCAAAAAGAGTGACCAGGAAAATACTTGGTTTTTTCTCAAGCAGCCCAATGATCTGAGCGCTGTTTCGAATGGTGTGAGCTCTCTTTGGCCTTAGCTAAGCTAGGCACAAGCATCAAAGCAACGCGTTTAGTGAAGCAGGAGAGAAGCCTCTGCAGATTCTGAGGAAAAAAAAAAAGAAAAAAAGTATAAAGAAATGGCTTAGATACATACTCTAGGAAAGGCTGTTCATCCCGCTCTCATGGAAATACCAGGAGTGGGGCAGCCTAACACTGGTCACGCAGAGTCCAAATCCTTTTTTTGGGGCCCAATCCCCTAACCTCAAGCCCGTCCCTTCTGTGGTGTGTAATTTCTCGCTCACAGGTACGACCAAACCTGCAGGTAAGGAACAGTTCTGCGGCACCAGCCCTTAGCATAACACCTGATTAACTCGCCCCTTTCGAGAGCCTCCCCCGGCAAAACGTAAAGGCTGCAAGTGTCGGGGCCTCTCCGAGAGCGGCACCGATGTGTCCCCTTCCCAGCGAGACGTTTGCTACTGCAGGCAAGGTTTGCTCAGCAGCGCTATGGAAAGGAGCAGCTGCCACTGTCCGTGGGCATCACCCACTGGAACAAATACCAGGGAACTGCTGCCAGGATTAACCCCTCTCCTGACTCTCGTCATGCGTACAGCGAGGCTTCCCCCAAGCAGCCTTCTCTGCTTATCTCTGGGGTTTGCTGCTGAAGCCACGTCTGCGCAAGCCAGGCATCGTATGCAAGAAGGAATAAGCTCTGATTTATATCCTATCAGCCATATATATATTTATATCACATCAGCCAGCCTTTAAAGGCTCCTTCTGGGTCAGCATGCTCCATTAGTCTCCAAACATCACAGAAAGGTATTTAAGTCAGCAGTTCAGAGAGTACAGAACAGGCAGCAGAGAATCACACGGGTCTCGGAGCACTCGCTGCAACCCCGGGAAACGCTGCGTGTCCGTGTCTCCTCCAGCCCCCTGCTGAAGAGCGGCTGGGAAGCGTGCCAGCACAGCTCTGTGGGACGGGAGCTCTGGATGCCAGCCGGACCTACCTTGCTGACAGCTCTTTTGGATGACTTCGAGGCCTCAAGGTAGCTCCGAGGCTACTGACGCCACTCTCGGCACCACCAGGCTGAGGGCGCAGCTGCAGGAGCTGGAATGCACCATCCTCACAGCTCCTCCCGTTCCTCACTCCCTCTTCTACACCTCTCCCGAGTCCCTCCTTGCCCCCGGATGCCCTCTCTGGGCTGGGTGAGCAGCCCACCTTGGACCCCTCGCGGCAGAGTCCCGACGCTCAGAGGCTTCACCCCCTCTCTTTTGCCTGCGTGACTGCCCAAGCTGGGCAGCTCGGGGCTCTCTCGTTCCGGGGTTGGCAGCCCTTGAACGTGCCCGTGGCAGCTGCTGATTTCAGTGTTTCTGGCAGACAGAGCTTGCAATGGGGTTTCTTATTTTTATTTCTGCTGTGGCAGAGCGCCACTGCTCTCCCGCATTGCTCCACAAATCCGTACTCTCAACTACATCATCATCCTACCTAATGTTTTCTTCGAGATTTTGCGATACTGAAAAAAAAGGAAGCTCTCTCAGAGGACACAGAAATATAAAGCCATGACCCAACAAAAGGCACCCCGATCCACAGGAGGAGCCCTCACACCTTTTTCCCTGCCCGAGACTTGTAATTGTCAACTCCTCTCACTGACAGATTAGACACTGGGCAGTTCCAAAAACACCAATCTGGGGGTGACAACTTTCTGTCATGAGAAATCTGACATCTTGGAAAAAACGATGCATGCACGCATGCGGACATTTCACGGCTTGGAAATACCAGCACCAACAATTATTTCTGCTTCGCTTCTTACGCTTTCGCGAGTTTTAATTATTTAGAGCTCAGCCTGTTCAGAGACTTATTTTATTTTTGATATTTACTTCTTAACTGTCACACCTTCAAACATGCTGCAACTTCTCTCTTCCTGAGAACGTGTCAAGGGATTTGGTGCTCGTACCGATTCACAGGTTCACTCATGCCACAGTCATTTTGTTAACTCCAAATACCATTAAGACACCCCAATTAACATCCTCTCCTCAACCATTCTCCAGGCAACCTGTGCCCATATTTCCAGCAAAAAAAGAGAACTAAACAACAAACCAAAATTATTTTTGCACATTTTTCAGAATAAAGGGATTTTAAGCGTATGAAATTACTGAGGTGGCGTGCTCACAGGATTATAGACAGTCCTGGATATTCAGTCAGGATTGAAGTGACTTGTTCTATTATCATATAGGAGCGAGCTATTCACCATCCATAGGATGACTGTTCTAAATCCTCACATCGATGCCTGAATTAAATCCTGAAGCGTTTGCTGATACAAAGACAGAATTAGTGTTCCAACCCAGCTGTAGAGCCTCAGCTAGAATTGAAAATTTTCAAGAGATTTGCTATCATGCAACAAAGAAAGAAACAAACAATCAAAACCTCAAGCCCCAGACGCAGTGCCTTACCATTAAGAAAACATGATTTTTGATGAATAATCTTCCGATCAACCTCTGTGACCTCTCTTAGACCTATAGGAACCGCAACCCTAACTCCAAGTGGCTGTGATGCACCGCTCTTGAGCTCCCTTTCCATTTTCTGCAAATAATTTTGACATTTCTACATGTCACTCCTAACAGGCAGGCGCTGAAAAAACAGGTTTTGGGAGCGCCGAATCAAACTGTCGGAAGGTGGAAAAGTGCTGGCAGCGGAGGCAAAATGGGGAATTAGAGCGGTTTGGGGGGAGCAGCTGGGAGCCGGTGGGACAGGTCTCCTCCTCCCAGGAGCAAGAGTCCTTGGAACAAAGTCACGGTTTCAGCTTCAGGGCTCATATATCCTCCTGGACATCAACACTCGGAGGGTGGGGGCAGCAGCCTCAGGGGCTGGCCCGCTCTTCTGCAGGTCCGTAAATCAGGCTCCAGAATCGAGGCGCCAGCCAGAAACTATTATTTTCCGTCACTCAGGGAGTCTGAGAGCGGATGAAGTCGAAGTCGTCCCTGTAGATGTAGCGGGATGAAGCGGCACAGTCCAGCTTTGGGCGAGGTGTCGGAGCAGAAATGGAAAGGTGCTCACTTTGGCAACTACTGCTTTTATTCTCGGTTTCTTGACTGCTCTCCTCACCCAGACAACACGCTGCCCTGGACACTTCTATCAAAACTGCTGCTGGGCTTTGAAGCAGCAGAGGGGCCGTACTTACAAGCAGGTTTTGAGTAAGATAGAAAATACCGGCAACTTACACCAAAACAGAATTCAGTACTTGTTTGACATTTTGTCTTTACTGTAACAAAAAGGTAAATGCAATCTTCCACAAATTGTTCTTCACCAGAAAAAAGCACATAACAACACGCACCGACTGCCAATGCCATATGAAATATCCAGTACAGAGGGACTGGTGGAGAACAGACCCAGACAGATCCTTCGCTCTCTCTTCCTCCTCACTCAGCAGATCAGGCAGAGGATTTTGAGCATAAACTCAGAAAGTATTTTCAGAAATAGAGTATTTCAGCAGTTAAGATTGTGTTTTTAAGCAATTCTGAATCTTCTCACATTCTCTTCCTCTGCCTTGGTGGAAATAAATCAAGCTCTTCAACTGCTGCAATAATCTCCGAGAGACAAAACAGATGGAAAAAGAAGGGAGGAAGGTACCTCTACGAGTAAGATTTTGGCAACACAAACCTAATGCCTCCGTTCCTTACCTAAATGTTTACACTTGGAGTTGCCAAAACAAATTTTAGATGTTGATATTTTTAAAAAAAAATGAAGTGGTGTGTTTTATATGCATCACACTTTATATTAAAAAAAAGCAATATAAATATACTCAGGGGAAAAATATGCCCCAAAGCAAAAAGTTCCAATATTTTCCCCAGGTTTTACAATGGACTACTGGCAAGAAAGGAGGTGGTACCTACCCACACGGCCGTGGCAGCCCGTGGTACCTGCAGTCGCTGCTCCCCGGCCTCGTGCAGAGGGATGTGAAGGGCAGAGGACGCCGGGCACTCCCCGAGCCGCTCACTGTGTCCCTCCTGGGTGGAGAAGCAGCCCTCCCCGAGCCGCTCACTGTGTCCCTCCTGGGTGGAGAAGCAAATCAACAGGATTTTAGTGGGAACAACTGCACTGCTCGGGTGCGCAGGTGTTTGAGAGGAGCCCTGCAGCAGCTCCAGGTTGGAGTCACTACCTTGCACCCCTTCCCACACGCGTCCCTCCCCAAGCCCTTGTCTCTTGCGGGGGCACAGCCTGCCCTGGGTGCTTTCACCCTGGTTTTGCTGTCCCTATCCCCCTTTTTTGGGGATTTAATGTGGGGTTTTCTTAATAATCCACCACACCAGTCTGCTGACTCCCCATTTTATCGTTTTCAGGATTTGTCCATTTCTCAGCGTTATCGCAGACACAAACCAGGGGTAGCCTAGACAGCACAGAAATTACTTTGTCTTGCATTTCTAGAAGGTTCAAAATATTTTTTTGGGGGGGGGCAAGTATCTGGCCAGGGCAGGCCACTCACCTGGGCATTATTTGCTTTTGGTATCGGTAGTTTCTCACACTGCCATCTCAATCTACAGATTCAGGACAGGTCATTTGCGTATGCACCTTGGCTCATCCTGTGCTACCCATGAGCTTTCTTGATTTTCCACAAACGGCCAAGACGTTTTGCCAGGAAAAAGTTATTTCCTCGACACTCACTCTGTCGCAGCATGGGCAATGGCAGCCCCTAGAGGCTGCCCCCCAGCAGAACTTTGCTAATCGCAACCACTTTAAGTTTTCGGGGAGGCCCAAAGAAGGGTCTGCATAGGTTTTTTACAGCAAAGAACTGGAGAAGGAATAGGTACAACTATCAAACTTGAAAATTTGCCTTGAATATACAGAATTATCCTCCCTTACTGGAAAATAACATATTTTTTGGAATTTTTTTATTTTTTTGCATCATTGGATGAAGAACAACTGAGAATACATTCTAAAAACTACCCGGCACAGAGCTTTCATGTGCTTGTATAACTCTAACACGTACGATGAACCTGCAGCGGGATATATCAACTCGGATCACCGGCCATTCTCTGAATGAAATAAGACCAAAAAATGGCAAAGTCCATACCCAAGGATTCCTGCGCAACCTCACACCTATAGACTTAAACTCTTACAGGAAGTTTCAAGATAGGCAGTGAATACCTTGGGAGAAATAGGTTTTAAGGAACCTATTTTGACTAAGAAGGAGGAAAAAAGAAATTAGAATTAGAGATTATGGAAAGAGGAGCCCATTTTGATATATAAGTAAGACTGTGTACATATGTTTGTGTGTCAAGTCACGCAGCTTAAAAGCGCACACAGCTTTGGGGGTTTGGGGTTACTTGGTTTTAATCTGTTCCAAGTCGTGATCCTCAAATTGTGTTTTCCATAATTGGTTTTAGCTGAGCTATAAATGCACGGAATTTAGAAACCCTAAATCTTCTTCATCTTATGTTGGGTTTTGGAGATGAATATTGTAATAAACTTTGTACCATATTAGTAACAACTAGGGAATCAAGCTGAATCCTTACTACTAGGAAAGAATGTAATGCTTTTATTTTTGAAGTGGAGCAGGTATGAAAAAGCCTGCAAATGTTTGTCATTTTTCTTTGAGTATTAATAACCACATTTTTATGACCTCCTTCAAGAAAGCCACAAGAGTCTGGCTGTTCTTTTTACACTATGTTTGTGCCCTCTGCATCATTTCCTACTTCTAATAACTAATGATGACAGGTAATTACTTAACAGATGGTAAAAGCTCTTTAATTGCTTTTAAGGGCTACTGAGCTTGCTCTGTTTGGGGAGCATTAACTTCTGTGACTTTTCATCTTCCTCAGCTCACTCCAACTTTGTTCAGCCATTATTAAAGATTCAAGGGCCTAGGCTTTTTTTTTTTTTTTTAATTTCTCCATCACCACTGAACGGGAGGTTACTAACACGCTGCTTCAGGCCGTTGTTATAGCAAATATGTTTCTTTTGTGAAGTCATTTTTTACACAAGCATCACTCTTTTGTGTTTTCCCCAGGTCTGAGCAGCCCGTGGCATCTGACCTTTAGTTGCCCGAGATGCATCTCTCTCTCTTTCCTGCCGCCACAGACTGTCAGATCAGGAAGAGGAGGCTGAGGAGGGGGAAAAAAGTCAATTAATGTCTTAATGTTGCATTTACATCACCTCCCAAGTAACAGAGGCAGGAGAAATTTCCCCTCAGAGGAGGCAAAACGGAGGAAGGAAGTTCAAGGTTTAACACAAAGAGCCGGTGACCTTCCTGACCTCCCCTTGCACTGAGTATTTGTTGCACATTAATATCAGTGTTGGCCTAATTCTTTAAGCTACCCTCTATGGCACCCACACCTCTGCTGAACGCTTTTTAGTTCTAATAGTTGTTGGTTCGGGTTTGCATGTAAATTCATACGAGGAGCTGTGGTCAAAGGTACAAAATCGACTGAAATAAATCCCCTGCATCACAAATTAGCAAAGAGTATGGCTAGAAACAAATAATTCAATTTTATGACCGCTGCTAAAATAAGCAATCTGGCTCCTGCATTTTGCATGAGAATGTGAAATCTGAAAGAACAAACAAACCAAGTCAGAACGATTTCTTCAGTCTTAGGATCAGCAACCCTCCCGGTACACTGCTAAGGCTCCGACTGATGAATTCGCACGTTTTCATTTGATGCAGAGCACTGGATAAACCACACACGAGTTCCAGTTAAATGTGCTCAGAAGTGTGATTCATTATTAAAAATAAAAGTTTATAGCCGCTTTGCTACTTGAAATAAAATAGGTACGGAACATAACAAATGCCTGCTAAGGTAGAGGGTGTGAAACATTTATTTCAAGTGCACAGTGCAAAGATTTGGCTGCTGTTTGGAAGGAACCTTAGGCGAGCCCTGGGTGAGAGAGGATGAACACCTCCCTCTCGCCCTTCTTTTCCCGAGGGAAAACATTAATGTGTCCTTAGACTGAGGTAGCTGTGCCTAACTCAGGCCTCAGGAGCACGGCCACCTCTTAGGGTGTTTTAATATTTAAGTAACAGCTCCTGGAATCAAATTCTCATTTATTCTTGTAACTCAGAAAGCGGGGTGATGTGCTTATTTTCCTGTGTCTCCCTCCAAATTTCTCAGAGCACAGATCTCAGCCTCCTGTTTGTGTGCACTGACTCTGGGCACCTCCCATAACATCCCAATTTCATTTTGGGTTGAGAAGAACACGACAGTTATTTCCCCAACAAAACCCCAAACGTGACCCCAAGTTGTATTTGGTTCAATAATCTCTAGGACATTTAGTAAACTGCTGTTCCGAGCGGATTATGCTCAAACACAGAGTGAATACTTATAATCATCACTGCAAAAAAAAAAAAAGACTCGGGAGGTATTAATTTTTGATGCACTAAGCACTTCCTCCGCAATTCCGTTGTCATCTGGCATCATCGTGCCATAAATTCCGAGCGTTGCCTGGAACAGCTCCGCGCGCTGTTTTGTAACGCGACTCTTTATGATTTAGTAAGTTGAAGCAGATCCGGCTGATTGTGTAAGCCATTTGCATTTACTGCTCTTCAGGAAGATAAGAGATACAATCTAACAGCTTTTCAAAGAGAACTATCCTTGCACGGCTTAATAAATTGTTACGAATCAGCAAAATCCCCGATGATGTGACACGCTAAATTAGCTTGGGTTTGACAGGAGTTTGTAAGCGACAGGGAGAAAAAGAACCAAACGGAGAAGAAACTGGACGGTGCTGTATGAATAGAGCCAGAGAGATGGTGGAACGAGCAATAATCACACTTCCAGGGAGGGAATTATTCTGCCCCGTTTTGCACTGGTTTTTCTTACCTGCGATGTGATCTCGGGATCCTGAGATGTGACCCAGGACTCCCTTCTGCAAAGGACTCTGACTTCTGGCGCTTGTTTTGCTGAAGATGGAGAAAGGGCTACAGAGCAGAGCAGACGGGTGTGCCGGCTTCTTCCTGAATCACTTCGGAAAGCCTCCTCACGTCAAGAACTGGGTGGCAGAGACGGCCAAACTCTCCTCCACATGGGCTAGCGACTAAGCGTGGCTTTGGAGGGATGAGCCAAGCCTATGCTCACAGCTCCAAGAAGCACCCCTGCCTGAAATGCAAGGGAGAGAAACATAACGTGTGCTCCACAAACTCATCCAGCATGCGTTTTCTATCTTTATTTATTTTCTTTTTTTTTTAAAGAAATATTTTTATGCTTTAATCTACTAGCAAACTAAGCAAAACCGTATCATGGGACCTTGAATAAACAGTAGGTATATGTATTACATAGCATTTACTCTTGCAGCATGACAAAAGGGGTGGAATTCCTCTTACATGCGGTATTTTAAATGCTGAGGCAGAAAATGGATCCCTCCTCTGCCTGAAAAAGTGTAAAAGGGGTGTTGTGGGGCTCTCTTCCTCAACACTGAGCTGTAACATGCTGTCCGTACTTAAAAGAGCTGACAGGAAACAACATATTTGCATTAGGATTTGTGTATTTTTTCTCTCTTTTTTTTTTTCTTCTCCAAATCTCATGTTCTTTGAAGTCCCTCAAGATGCACTAAAAGCAAGTACTTTGCAGGAGGCTCCCTGAACCTTACAGAATTCAACTCGGACCTGTCTATCGCCTTAGTTACAGAACATGACCTCCAGTCCCAACAAGTGCACTGAGCTAATTCACAGCAACCCACAGACCTGCCACCCTTCGGAGAGCGCCAGCTCACAGACCTGCCTCAGGCAAAAGCACCATCCTGAAGCGTCTTCCACCCTGGACAAAAGCAAAGTCATACTTAGAAAGGCAAAAAAAAAGAAATATATCTGGTTTAATACAGGGCTGAAAAGCCACAGGCACCTTCTGATATTTTAACTAATCACAACATTTTCCTTTGCTACTTTTTTTTTTCAGATATGCTGCAATTCCATGGCTCTAGCAGAAGGCATGTGCCTGAATGCATTTTCAAGGTTCGTAGCCAACAGATCTTTATTTATTTTGATTGAAACGATAATATTATAGCTGCTTCTACAGTCCCTGGATAGCCCAGCACAGAACTAGTGCTACAGCAAAACTCTCTCAGTGCTCCAACAATCCCATTCACAGGATGTCTGTGAATTTGTAATTATAAAGAAAATGTATTTTCAGAAAGCAAAATAAGCCAAGTGTCACAGCAGATCAGTCTGGGGAAAGGATAAAAAATGAGTTGAAGAAAACAGTGACTGTAAATAATACATACTCCCATCACCTGTCGTGCTACAATTGCTTAAAGGACTGCTAGAAGTCACCTCTGAGCCAACAGTCCTTACTGCAGGGAAGGCAAGAGGGACGTCAATCCCCGAGTAGCAGAGCTCCCACAACACGCTCCTTGACGCTCTCTTGCCATCAGCCTCCGCGTAAAGCCTGCTGGGACTTGCTGTCGTCCTTCCAAGGACGGCTGGGAAGGGAGAGAAAAAGAGATCCCACCTTAACAAAGAGCCGGCTGGCTCCGGGGTTCTCCGGCGCAGCCGCAGCCACGGAGAGCAGGGACAACCCCTGGGGACCAGCTGGATCTTGAGAAGGGAAGGCGAGATCAAATTCAACACCTCCACAGATCTGGGAGTATTTATTCTGAGATTTCTAATTCAGACTGTATTTACTCCGTGGAGATTTCTCCTCGGACCTGGTGCAACGCTTCAACACTTTAGCTGAGTCCCCAGAAACGAACCCGAGTGCTTCAGCAGAGATCAGAGCACAAGGAGAGCTGGTTTCCACCCTTTGCTCGGAACCGAGGTAAGTTCCCGTGAGCAGAACAACGCACCAAGGGGATCAGGGCAGACTCGATGGGTCTCGTTACGATCTCTGCCCTACTAACCACTGGTGAGTCACTCTGAGGAAATCCAGAGCACACCAAGACACTCAAAAGTTTTTGCTCTTACACCATTTCATGCTGAGTGTGTCCTGCCTCGGGGCAGCTTTGGCTCCGCGGGGCATGGAGCTGGGGCCCCGCTTGTGCGGCTGCGAGTCTTCTGCAACTGAAGAGCTACGGAGAAGAAAACAACGTTGGTAGCAACATCCTCTGTGTTTCTTCTATATTCTTACATACTTTCCTGCCGCCTCTGCCCCGAACTTGGCTGCGCTTCAGTGGAAGGAAAAATAATTAGAAAGAGCACAAAATTAGATTAAAGTAAATCCAAACTGGATTGTTAGCTAGCAGCTGGGATTCTGACAGTCTGGTGCTTAAACCTACGGGATGCTTTCAGGAGCTCTAAAGCGCAACCACCATCTGCAATTCCAAAGCTAAAAGAAGAGCATGATTCAAAATAGGTTTCATGAAACAAAGATAACTCAAGGCATTAGGACTTTACCCCTTTTTATTTCTCTGCGTAACTTCCTATGGGTGAAGTGACCAAAGAAAAGACAGAAACTGGGGGATATTTCTTCTGTTTTTTACAGCTATAACTTAAATATTTTTCTTTTCAAAGGTGCAAAATTATTGTGGCTATGTGTCTATACCAATACCACCTTGACTCCTGAACTACATACACCTGCATGTACATTTAAGGAAGCAATCTTGTACAATCTTGATGATGTCAAATAACGAGCGTCTTGGAACGAAACAATAGCTTTTCTTCTTAAACACAGGTCTGCAAGTAACATTACACTCCATCGTCTCGGTCTGTACAATTAATAGTATCCACCTGCTGAAAAAGGGAATCCTGTTCTCCCTGGCAGTAACAAATCATTTTATACCAGAAGAATGTGTTTGGAGAATGGACTCAACTATGGATGAGAATTTCTTACTACAGGAAAAGGTTTGAAGGGCTGAAAAACCAGTTATCTTCCAAAACCAACTGAGATAATTTTCTTCAAAGCTCAGCCAGTATAAAATGTGTTTGGATTTTTTTTTAATCCATGGAAATCCACCTTCTCCTCTAGCAGCTTGGGGATTCTTTCTCTTTATATTAAGTAACAAGAGATTTTCTTATTTATACAAAATATGTCTGTGGAAGGAAAAATCCTGCTTAGTTCTTCACAGCAAATCTTTGAGCACAAACTTCCATAGAGGGACTCGATGTGCTCTGGAAAAAGGGACTGGAGCTCTGGGTACAGCTCGCAGAGCCCGGCTCTGCTCTAGGCAGATCCTACAAGCAGATAAAGATGAATCTTATTAAGCTAAATCTCTTCATTTCCGCCCTTACACTCCAGTACATGTTGAATGTGATTTCAGGAAAGATGGTATCTGAGCTTTGGATTTTCAAAGAAGTGAGAAAGAACATGTGGCACTTAAAACCCTTTTTTTTGTTTGTTTGTTTTTTAAAATCTCTGGCTAGTGCCACAGCATGAGCAGAAGGAGCGGCAGCAGGACACACCTCACGAAACAGCTGAAAGAATTGAGACTTCCACACTTTGAGCAATACCATTTGCCCCATTTAACAGTGGGTGCTCAATTTTCTGGGAGCAACAGAACTGTTACTCAGCTGTCTCTACCGCTCAGTTTAGGAAAATGAACTACTGCGAGGCTGACAGATGTTTAAATCCAATCATGTATTACAGTTTGGGGAAAATGACGGATAACATTCTTCACCCTTTTGCTTAAGGTTCTTTTCTTCCTTACAAATGTATCTCACAAGCGGAACACGTCGTATCGTCTAAATAATAAAATGCACTTTGGGTAAAAATGACATCAATTGGGATTGCAGGCAGAGGCACGCAGCCAGCTGATTTAGCAGTTTTACCTTGTCAAAGAAAGAGATTTGTCTCTCTCCGGAGGTGGTACCTTTGGGGATACTTGCATGGAACTTGGGGGGCTGGAGAGGAATTTTAGTGCTCGGTGTGGGCAGGCTGAAACCCAGTGGGCTCTGGCAACGCTTCATACTTTTCAAAGCCTGAAATAGTGATACTGACACATTGTTAAATGCCAGTTTGAAAATCACAGAGCCACAAGTCCGTGATTTCATAATAGCACACGAAAATAACTGCCCTAATATATTGCTATCGAAGAGAGCATACCTTCCACAGCATGGAAAATTTGCTTTTTTAGGAGAGTGCAACACAGTTCTGCTAATGCAAGGCTCACAGAGCCTAGATAGTACTGAGCGTAAGCTTCCAGCACCTTACAGTTCTCTGAACTGAACTAAAAATCCAAAAATATTGGTTTGCCAATTACCAGGCAGCACGGTTCCCCTGACTGCTGACAGAAACGTGTGTCACAAACCTAAACCTGTTGAGAATGGTTCTTACTGAGCATCACTTGAACACTTGCAGAAAGGGAGAAGAAAGAAAACTTTGAATTAGAAACAAAAGCATTTAAATACTCACAACCAAGATTAAAACAAAAACAACTGTGCTTGCAAAACCCCTCAAACTGTTTCCAGAGGCACAGGACTTTAGATGATATAGTATTCAGAATTTTTCTGCCAGAGGGCTATTTTTCTCCTTTCAAGAAGTTTTGGTACCTCAGCAGCCATATGCTTCCGTTTACTGGGTTCGCTGCTGATTTCAGAGACATTTGGCTTCTGACGAGCAAAATCTAAGTGATCTAAAAATCTATCTGATGCCTCAAAATGCGTTTTCACTTAAAACGTATAATAGATATGCACAAACCTGTGGAAGAAGATAAGATTTTGATTTTGTCACAACTTTTGCAGCATTACAGTGATGTATGGTAAATTTTGTACCAGAGAAAAAATAAGTGGAAGTTGTGAGAGGAGATGAATAAATGGCCACTGAAGCAGGCTGAGCCTTGGCATTAGGGCAAAAACTTCTCTACTGTGAAACAATTTTTTTTGAGTTTTCCCACTGACCGCAACGTCATTGCGCGATTGAACTGCTCCTTGTTTCTGATCCCTTTTTGGAACCAGTTGAGTCTTTCAGTTTATGGCTTCCAACAAACTTGCTGCTGTTTCGGGCATCTTGATATCGATACATTTGAGAATGAAAGGAAACAGAGGAATTGTATTTGGACCCTGATATATGAAATAACTTGCATTCTTTTTAATCCATAAAGAAAAAGCCAATTACGACACTGCCCCAGGTATGTTCTTTTCATTGAGACTGAGCTACTGCCATCTACTGACATATATTTTGAAGGGTCACCAGGAAAATGCACATTTTCACCCTAAAATATCAGAGGTGAGAAAAGGCCACTGGAAGAATGTTTCCCCTTCCCAGCAGTGAAATTTTGAGAAGTACTGGGCTATCACACAGTAGTTCAACGGTGGAGAACAGGCACGAGTCGCTTTTATGTTAGAGGTCAGTTTTCAGGGCAACATCCCCATATACAGGAGGTGGTCTGTCACTGACTGACTTCTCCAAAGCAGGCCTGGGGTGCCCTCCTTAGCTTGTAGCGCGGTGAATCGGCCACCGTTCGGCTCTTCACCAGCAGCCCAGTCTCCCTGGCCACGTTCATTCTCAAAGCCTTTGGAAAACAGTCTCTTTCCGACCATCTGCGGGAGGAACGCGCTGACCTGAGTTAACGAACTGAAATGGAGCCAGTTTGGTAAAGGAGCCAGGAAGGAGATGCACTGAACCGGAATGAGCCGCGACTTGTGACTTGCAGCAGAGCCCTGATGACGCGACGGGGAGCAAACTGGGAACTGGAGGAACTGCCCCCGCGGCCGAGGAAAGCAGCTCCAGCAGAGCTGCCTCCGGGGAGGGGAGGAGATGACAGGGAAAGGTCTGAGGCAGAATTGAGGGATTTCTTGTTACTGCAACATCCTGCCACCCCTCAACGCTTCTTTTGGATTCCCTTGTACTGGGCAGGAAAAGCCACCATTATTGCCTCTATCTAAACCTCAAGGTCTGACAGCTACAGAACAAGCCTAAGGGCTTTTTAAATATTACTGCTTTCCCTTGTGCAAATGAACAACAAGGCTATTGCCAGGCTTTCATGAACATTTCTTCTCTCACTGCCTCCTTCGTTTGCAGCTGATCACAGGAAAATAAGGCTTTTTTCCCTTCTGAAAACAAGCTCAGTTTGTCTATACAGAAACCTGCTTTATTAATTTGTTTTCAGCTGAGATACAAAATATCTGCTGCACCCTTCCTGCATTTTGTCAGCATCTTGCTAATTACTTAAACGATACGGTTTTCTTCTTTTCGTCTCCTTCTTTTTTTTTTTAAATGAGACATGTTGGGGAAAGGGAAAGTCTGTCTTCAGTTACTCATTTCATTTATTCAAATTACAGCTTTCCAATCCAATCCTGCAGAAAAAGTGCTCCAGGGTAAATCTGGCAGTCTGTTTCATTACGATCCCCTAAGTATAATGCAATTAGAATCATGCCACGAATGACTAACAGTTCCGAAGCAATTATTTCATGACTAGGTGAATTTCCACCTCACAGCAAACATTTCTCACATTTTTGCGTGCTAGCCTTTTCAGCTGGTGCTACGAAGATTTACAGAGATTAAATAAGCATTTATCATCAGGAAAGGAAACTAAGAGCGATCTTACCTTTGCTCGACCGGGGGAAGTGGAGGACTCGGGCCAGCGGTGGGTCCTGCACAGCAGCTGGAAGGTGACAAAGACCTGAAGCCTCGCTGAGTCCACCGGATCAGCCACTTCAGAGGCTGCTGATCCTGCTACTCATGGTCAGGCTCTCACAGAAGAATCTAGGGTGGGAAGCAAGTGGACAAAAAGAAACAGAGAGGAATCAGCAGTACTGAACCCCTTAACTACTCTGCCAGAGAGTGCTAAAACGCATCGATACCCTATCCACTGCTGAAACTGTTACTCAGTTATGGTAACTCCTCAGAATTAGAACTACTTATTCTCTCCTAGGGATACACAAGTCAGAGACATCACCCCCTAGTTGGGTTGTGGTTTGACTTAGGCGATTTCAGTATTCTGGCAACTCAAGTGGTGACAATGCCTGGGCTGCCCGTGTGGGCAGCTCACCTCTCCCTGTTGAAAAAGCCATCGTTCACAGGGAAATTGTGCACGGAAACCAGGCATATCATTCCCATATCTTGTTGCACGCACAAAAAATTTAACAGCACCAACTTGAGCTGGAAGAAGAGGGTGAAAAAACCAGAATGATCGCCATCAGAAACTTGCCTCTGATTTTACAATTTTTTTTTAAATGACAGAAATTATACGGAAACACACTTCAGCCATCTGAAGGGATTCTGCCCTCCCTCATTAGGATTGTGTAGCTCACCATGCATTCTTTGCCACCAAAAGTGGCGTAACACCAAAGTGTTATGCAAAAATAATAAGTCTTTTCAACTGGAAAACGGAGCTCCACACGTCTGTGGGGGAACTCCCATTTTAAGGACTTAAAGCTCACCAGAGGCATGTCCCTCCTTTCATTGCTACTCTATTTCCCTGTTATTTTAAAAGTAACACTAGTTCCTATTGTAACACTTTGCATATAATCTGCTGAGAATAAATACCCATGTAATGAGCCAGAAATGATACGGTAATTTCTTAACTCAAAATAATTACATGGCTATTTGTGCCCTCTAAAATAAGGGATTACTTATTCAGCCCAAACAAATTGCTATTTGCCCAGGTTTTGAACTCTAGCAAACAGCAGCACAGCAGCCACCCGATTACCGAATCCTGAAACCATTTTATGCGAGATGTTTACTTACACAGAAAGGGAAACAAATATTTGTCAAGGCAATGAGCAGGTTTTAGTACAATCAAGGGAAAAGCAACAGAAAGCCCTTGAAAACAGGACTGAAAACACAGCCAAGCCAGAGTGCTACGAGGGCACCAGCTGTCCCAAAGTCACCTACGTGCCCTCCAAAAAGTCTCACAAGCTTGAAAATGTTAGATAAAAGAACATTCAGTTTACTTTGGCTTATTCTTTATGTCTGGGTTAACTGCCAATCTCCCTGCACCGCCGGTAGATACAGCTAGGAAAGCCATCCCAGAGATTAAAACTGGAAGGAAGGCAAGAAGGAAGCAGGGCGGGCAGACATTCAAGACGTTGATTCCAGCCATCGTGCCTCCAAGTGGAGGATGTTTTATTGCCTGGATCGCAGAGCAGCGATACAAGTTTGAAACGTCACCCCATTCTAAACAGTAATGGAAAGCTTTTAATTAACCTGAATAACGTGAACTAGAGCCAAGGATGCCCACGAATGCTGATTTCTCAGTGGTAATCCTGTGCTTTCTCAGGCTGGAAGAACGACTGATAACGAAGGACTTGCACGTGGACTGATGCTGCTTTGGGGATGAAGGCAGAGCCCTTTGACACACAAAGCAGAGATCAGGTACTTCACAGGTGGGCGTGAGAGGAAAAGAGAATCAACTGAAAGCTGGTCCATCCCAATTAAGTACATTCTGGGTGAGGAATAAAGCTCAGTCATCAGTGTGCCCACTTAAAAACCAGGCAAGGTATTCAGATGCTCACAGATTACAGAGAAGAAGTAATACAGACGCTGTTTTGGCAGATGTTTCCAACTTACGAGAGGGTGATCCTGAACATACGGTGAATCAAAAAGAATCGCTGCTTTGCATCCAGAGGCATCTGGGATCTGCTGCTAGCAAGAGTCACTGGCTGTTCTAAACCTGTGAGAAAGCAAAGGACTGGTTATATAGCTTCCTCCCAAAAAGAAAAAATGTCATTTTTATGCACAACTTCAAATTTTTGTTTCAGCATGACATATCTCTTAAGCTATTTTTACATTATAGAGGAACTATTCCACTACTTCTTGCTGCAGAAAAATCCACGTTGTACTCTTTGCTTCATTTGCTGAAGAAGCTAAACGTGCCATTTTGAAAAACTGAGCTGACAGAGAAGAAGACAACTCTTTCTAGCGTTGACAGCATTAGCACTAAAATCCCTCAATATTACGTTTTTGCATTGTTTGAAAATAAACTGCACGTAAAGCACAACATACTGCAGGGCGCTATACTGTTTAATTTCCAAGAAACCACAGTTTCTCTCTCGTTCTCTGCGTTTCTTACACCAAGTAGGTGACATGCCATGAAAGGTTGTCTTCTTGGAAGCAGTTTTCTGGTTGTTTTAGCTGAGGTCGTGTCAAGAAGCCTGAAGTGTCCTGTTCGTCTTTCCTACGGCCAAGTGGCTTCAGGCTGCTTCGGGCTCTTTCGTGCCAGGTCGATTTGATTCAAACTTGGTTTTCGCTAAGGCTGCCTTGCCAATCTGCATTCCACTGGAGTTTTAGGTGTTCTCGATGCTAAAGAGCTTGCATATTTTCATGAGAACATTGCTGAGGCCCTAAGCTAAGCTCTCTGAACTTTTTTATACAGATTCTTTAAAGCACCAGAAGAGGAAAAACCAAAATCAAGAGGGTTTGGCCCTTCCTTTAGTTGTCAGCTGACATTTTCCTTTTTCTTTCTGGCACAAAGGCTACCTTATGACAGCAGAACTGCAGACAGCCCTGCCATTGTCACTTGTAAACAATGGAGAAAATGGCCTGTAACTTACCTGTTCCCTCTCACAATTTTTTCCACTACAACGGATGAAGATCTTGAAGAACTTGGGCTGCCTACGACGTGTTGGTCCCTCCAGCTTCAACAGGGTTCAACATTCCATGCCTTGGTACTGGCAGCAGTGCATGCAGGTGCTGTTGTCCCTTTTGAGTGATGATGGCCAGATTAGCTTTAACAGATCAGTTCAACTTTGGCTTTTATTCTGGTGTGTCATTATATCCACTCTAATAAATGTATTTATCCATCTCAATGATGCCGCTTGCCTCAGCTTGTTGGGGTTTAATTCAGGCCTGAGCTGCTCCATAATCATTTGTTCAAGTTTATGACATTCCACATTGCTGATTAATAGCTTCATTTTGCTGAGTTTCCATTTATTACTGTCACTATTACAGCTGGATTTGAATTTCTGTAACTTGCCTATCCTAGCACGGATCTAATTTCATTGACGTTTAACACCGATCCTGAAGGCTCCTCTTTGACTGTTTGTCACCAAAAGATCAAATACTTTTGCTGCTGACTTTTAAAATCAATTATAATCTCACCGGATTTGGCTGAGAGGATAACCTAAAGTGAAAGGCAGCGAGCCTTAAGAGAGAGAGTTTCCCAATGCATTAAATAAGATTGATTTTCTATGTGCAGAAAAAAATGTCTGCTAAAGGGAAAAAAATCCCAAGCCACATGAAAACCCCACAACCCAGAGTCAAGTGTTTTCTACAATACCTGGAAAATGTGCACAAATCTGCATTAGAGTTTCTGAATTTTAGGATCTCAAAATGTGTGCAGGAGTCCTCTTCCTTTTCCTTTTAGCGCTTCTTTTTTTCTGTGACAATTCTAACTTCAGTTCGATTAATAAAAAAAAAGAACGACAGAGCAGTTCAGGTCGGGAGGGACCTCAAAAGATCATCTGGTCCAACCTTTTGTGCGAAAGGGAGCCTCGATGAGATGATCTTGCAGCCTGTCCAGCCACAGCTTGAAAACCTCCAGTGACGGAGACTCTACCACGTCCCGGGGAGGTTTTCCCGTGATTGATTGTTCTCGTTGTAAAAAAAATAAATGAAAAATAAATCTTTCTTAGATCAAGATGAAACCTTTCCCAGTGCAACTTGTACTCCTTGCCCCTTGCCTTCTCCACGTGGCTCCCTTTGCAGCCACCCTTCAAGTACTGCGAGCCTGGGTTCCCTTACTCGTCTCTTCTCCAGGGGGAAAGAGCCGACTCCTGCAGTCTTTCCTCACAGGGCAGATTCTGCAGCCCTTGGATCATCTTCATGTCCTTCCTTTGGATCCTCTCTCTTTGGACCCTTGGACTCTCTCTGCGTCTTTTCTGAATTGTGGGGACTAGAACTCGACACAGAACTTCAGGTGCCACCTGAAAAATGAGAAAAATTAAATACAACGCCAGCAATAAATTCCTTTTACTTAGTATTAAGAAAATATATTTTTCAGATCTAATTAAACTACATTTTATCATTTCCAATACAATATTAATCTCTCTGCTTTCTGATGTTCATAGTTTCATCAGTTGGATATGAACTAAATCTCCAAGTTCAACACAAAAATTGAGGTCTACTGAAGTTCTGCGCTTGATTTTTCATTAACAGATAAATGCCCTCACTTTCAGAGGCATTTCCTACCTATAGAGAAAAAGTGACAAATACAGATAGGTGTGATCTTAAAAAAAGAAAAAGAAGCAAGCAATAGAGCGACTTAATGAAACAAGCAATTCTTTTCTTGAAAATACCCTTTCACGCTAGGAACAGTAAGTCTTTAAATTCCCAGCGAGTACACATATTTGCTTCACACTTTGAATAAGGCTGAAAAACATATTAAGGGACTGATTTTGAAAACCATTAGAGGAATTATTCACATACAGATAAGCAGGAGGGTCTCTGAAAACAGATTCACAATAAATCCATTTGAAAAGCTCATTTTAACAACACAGTGAGTAGTCCCAGAAGGTAGAGATAAAACCCTGAGATCCTGTGCCCAGCGAATCTCAGCGATGAGCTGCTGCCACCTGATCAATAGTAGGGAAGGAGCTGGGGGAAAGACCAAGCCAGAAAGGAGAAACATGTGATGGAGAAGCAGCTCCGGGGAAGATCTAAGAGCTGCAAACAGCAAACTGGCAGTAGTAGTTAAGGAGTAGAGCAGATGGGTTGGCAGGAGCAGCTACTCAGAGAATCCCGAGATAATTGCTGCTGCTCGCGTGTCTGAGCCAGGAGCTGCAGGATTGCCCTTTCCTTGTCTTCCCTTGCAGGGATCTTCCCTGAGTCCTCCTGCTCCTCGGCTTCTCCTTTCCACCGCTGAGAACC
>NW_009702876.1:107085-138185 GCF_000703405.1 Apaloderma vittatum | reverse complement strand
TTCAGCAGTTCCCCAGAGACAGATGCTTGTATCGCCAGAGAATTCAATTTCAGAACTGTTAGAAAATAATTTTACCTAAAAAATGTTTGGAAATATTTCCCTAACGTCGCATCTTTTCTTTAGAAAATACAGAGTCTTGGGTGTCTGGTTTGAACCAAACCGGGACAATTTCTGATATTAAACAGGACAAGGCATTTTCCTGAAAAATCAATGATTGTCAACTGCATTTTCTCAGGATTCTGCCTTCTGGGAATCCGGGCACGTTTAGCACGGGTGAGCAAGAACTTCAAGTGGCTGCAGATGACTTACGTGGGTAGGTCACTGTCTAGCTACCTGGATTTCTCCATCCTGGGAGGGGTATTTCTCAGGCCCACAGAGAAAACCGGGGGCAGGCAAGGATGGGAATAGAAAGGCTGAACAGCTCGTGAAGGAAAGAAACCGAACCGCTTCAGCTGGAGGAAGGCAGAACTGTATTTCCTTCAGAAATGCCAAAACTAAGTATGTCAAACAGATTATCTCGGCAGTCTCCACATTCTGAAGGCAGGTGTTAAAACTTCATCTTCTCTTGAACTAAAATAAAACACCGCAATACCCTTTGGGGAGGAAAATGAGAAATTTCTTCTCCTCTATTTGTTTCTACTCCCTGTTTTCAGGACACGGCCGAAATAATGGAGGCCCTTTGCATTGGGGCAAGAACACGCTACACAATGGTTTAAGAACGATCACCTGAGCTCTGCGGTGAAAGTTAGGATGAGAGAGAGGAGTCTCGGGAACCCTACCAGGGCAAGGAAAATTCTACTTGGGGTAGAATCTTGGTAACTGGAACCTAAGGGCAAAGAAACAGGTACCTGTTGTACTGCTTGTGCACACACAGGGTGCTAAAAGCAAAGTCACAACGACAGCTTGTTGTCAGAGCTCAGCATTAACTTCCTTTCCAATTCCAGTCAATTTGTTATCCCAAACGCCCTCAATTAAAATGTTTTATTTGCTACAGGGTGAATTAAAACCATCTTTTTATTCTGATGATAGAGATGCACTTAGCAGCAGATAAAATAGTGATTCAACGGGCACTTAATGGCCTACAGCTTTAAATGAACAAAACAGAAATTGAATCTTCCGTAGCCTTTTACGCTTTCCCATTTGGATCCTAAAAAAGCAATTTGCATTCATTATGCAGGGCTGATATACAGCAACTGCCTCCCAGGGCCATCCAGCTGCATCACAATCCTGGCACTGCTGCCTTTCGCAGAGCTGTGAGTTTAGGGTCTGAGCCCCAACCCTTGCTCCCCAAAGGATTTCAGACTTGCCCAGGCCACTTGGACTTGGCTGTAACACCCAGATCCTGAGCAATCGCTGACCATAAACCCTTTGCTTTCTCGTCGGATCACTTCATCGTGTCAAACCAGGTGGGTTTTTAAAATACCACATGAAAACTGAGCACAGAACCTCGACAAGCAAATAGCGGGTCTGCATGGGCCAGGTTCTTTCGGTGACGCTCTCTGAAGGAAATTCCTTCCCAAAAAGAAACCTTAAAAGACAAAGTAACTTCTTCGGGTTTTTTTCCGAATATTTTATCTGTGTCCAGGAAAACCAAAGTGCTTTTTCAAATGTCTATCACATCTCAATATTCACTGTACTTTCTTATCAGAAAGATACTTTCTAGAAAGAAATACTCAAAGATTGATAAATAAGAAAAAACTTAAGGGTCTTAATGTATTTTGAATTTCTCAAATAGATTTTTTTTCTTCTTTTTTCCCAAAACAATTTTTCCAATGCAGTGAATTCTACAAGCAATGGAAACAATTTTACTACTACTACAGAAAAGATCATTCTAACAATTTTAATCAATTTCCTGGTGTTTTTTCCCACTTCTGAACTCCTTCTGAACGCTGTGTTGCTCAGTTTCTCTTCACCACCACTATCTGCCAACAAAGCATTTTCAGATGGTCCCAGCAGTGCCACGTGAACAGGGACTGGCTGTTCCTTGATCCGTGACGTGGCGTGTGTGTGTGTTTTTCCCTCTGACCGGCATCGTTAGCGCTTACCTCATTTTTACAGGCTCCGGCATCTCTGGGTCATTTCAGCCCTTTCTGCCTTCTGTGCAGTTTCCTCCCGTTAAGGATCTGGGTTGGCAATAATTCTTTCCCGACCGATTCGTTTTGGAAGGGCCACGCTGCAATTCCTTTTGTTCTCTCAGATCCATTTCCGGCTTCTTCGATACTGCAAGTCCAGCGAGATAATATAACGACAATATCAGTAGCTCAAATAATAGCTGAAAGCTTACATCCTCCTATTTATTTGTTGTGATTGGTATAATCAGTTAACTATTCACCCATACTACTACTGTTTGTTCAAAAACTTATTATAATTGTAAAAATAAACACATTTATGTCATTTAAATTTATATGCAAACCTTCTGCCATAAAAAAAAATTGTTTATAGACAGGAAAGGGATGTAAAATTAAGAAATGGGTAAAAGCATTTAAATTGTCTTTCTCCATGTATTATGTCTTTCCAAAACAGATTTCTACTTGATTAATGAGTATGATGTAGTCAAATCTACCCTCTTTCACCTGCTTCAAGGTAGTATTCAATTTAATGAAACAAAAATCACTTTTATAAGTTGGCATGAGATGTCCAGCTGCTGATGAAATGAAGCTGCCAGGATAGCGTGTCCTGTAAACACACGGCATAAACTAACAATATGCATTCTCCACTTTTCAGGAAGGGGAAAAAAAAGAAAATAAAAAGAAAAAAAAAGAAAAGAAAAAGCAAAAAGAAAAAAAGAAAAAATAGGAAAAAATGCATCATCTGCATCCTGAAAATCTACCAAGCTTGCAATTTGATTGGAAAAATGGACAAACAAAACCCAACACAACTTGTAAACAGGATCAGACCTTCAGAAATCCATCTGCTTACAGTCTTCCCATCTCTGTCACCTTTCCAGGACTCTCAGATATTCAACATATTGGTCTAGGACAGCCGGCAAAGGGAAGGCTCAGGCATGCTGTGTTAAAATCAAGTGCCCTCCACCTCCTTTACACCAATTCACTATAAATATTCTGACGAGCGTTCGTGCACTTTTGCTGAAATTGTATCTCAAAGCACTGGAACAGACTTAATTAGAGATCTGGCAGCCTGAACCCCCAGTGAGGTGCTAACACATGCTTGTCCTGAAAGACGACTTTGCCACAGAGGTTGCTCAAGGCACTGAAGGCACCTTCACACAACGACAGAATATCGGGGGGTGCTGCTTCTGTGAGCGCCTCCGAACTGCGCACAGGGAGGAGCAGGTCAGAAAAAGCCCAGCACGCCCTTCTGCAGAGCTGGAGATGCACGTGAAAGGACTCCCTCAAAAGCAGTTCTGCTGCCGCTGTCTTCCCACTCCCTCCCTGGGACCAGTGGTCAATAAAAATAACGCATGCCGTGCCATCCTAACACACCAGCTGAATGCCACTCAGGAGGAAATTTCAAGTAATGATACTGTAGAACGCGTGATAAGTGTTTCACCAAAAAAAGCTAAATTATGAGGCTCCTTATCGGAACATCTTAGCAGCACTGTGTTATCAAAATACAGAGGATTGACCCTAAAGGACCCCAAACTTTGCTTCAGCCACAGTCACGCTTCAACAATGAGTTTCTGCCGGAGCTGCTCCGTCCTTTGCAACCTTTTCTTATCACTTCCATCTCCCTACTCCTCCCTAAATCCCTCCAACTTCATCATTCCTCATAGCCTCTGAGTCTGGGTTATTTCAAAACTCGGGTTACAGGAGGCCCAGCTTTAAAGCACTGGACCATTTAAAAGGGTTTCAGGTTTTTTAAAGTGTGGGTTTAGGCATCCAAGCATTGCAGTTATCACCACAAATGACCCTTCGAGTGAGCAGTGCCACAGAGACTGAGAGAAGTCCAAGTCCGCTTAACATGCAAACAGCTCCAGTTATTGATCTGCAAGGAAATTACTTCAACTCTCTTGCTGGTTCATTTTGCAAATGAAATACGACCACGTTTTGAATAGTTTAAAAGGACCATTTGTATCTCTAAAGTTGCTCAAGAATTAGCAGAACACCCCACTTAAGTCTCACCTTAACTTCAGATCAGGTTCTTTCCAAAAAGAATCTGCACCTCACTCCCAGGGGAAGTCGACTCGTCAGACCTGACCTTGTTCCAGCACGGAGTCACACCACGCCTGGGACGTCCTCCCTGGTTCCACACCACAGACAAAAGCTGCAAAATCCTGGCTTTGGCATTATTTTGGCAAGAAATGATAGAGGCCAAGGAAGCTTTGTGCAAGGAAGTTTTTCCATTCGAATCTTCAATATTACTATTTAATTGCACGTTCTCTGCCCAACGCTTCTTCATGCAGGGCCATTGGCATCTACTGCTTGCTATTGACCCAACACAGGAAAAAGAATTTCTGAAGGAGGCACAAGAATGGAAGAAAGCCAACGAACACTTTCAAAAGTGTCTGGGAATAATAATATGAACATAGGGGAGAAACAGCAAAATGCTCCAATATAAAATTCTGACAAAAGAAACCTGTACCTACCTCATTCTGGAGTGCCAAGCAGGTATTGAACGGCAAAGAATGCTAAATGCATTTCAGCTCTGCTGCCTGAAGAGACAAAATGTTTATTCATGGCTTAATCCTTTGTTTCATCGATATTCTATATTTCTGAAATATGGAAGAATATAATACAATCCATCAAGATGTTATTTGGCTACTTATGGTAGCTTCAAATCTCCGCTAATCAATTAAACAAAAAATTGTCACCTCTGCCGAAAATACTCATTGTTCAAGGTATTGAACACGTTTCACTGAGAACGGATCACAGCACAGTGGTTAATACATCACACCATTAGAGATGTCTACAACATCAGGCAAATTTATGAGGAAGATAATATTTGCAGGCTACATTTACTTTGTCGCTTACGATGTGTAATTTGGATATTTCATTTAACGCAAAGCATCCAAGAAAGTGTGTGCGCAGACATCTGTGCCTATAAACACACATGTACCTAAATCATTATCAACATTTGGGATTTTTACATTACCAATTTTTACATTTTTATGTTATCAGCGTTCATTTTATCAATTATTTACAGGACAAGAGAGAACCAAGGTGGCCTCTACCGCTCACTCCCTTTGTTTATTCTCCTACAGTGACAGAAATGCATTTAGAACATCATTCTTCATAACACATCGCTCATGGTGACAGAAGGACACTCTTGGGTAGATTCCTTTCCCCTTCCTGCGGTACAACCAAAGGCAAGTTCCACTAAAAAAGCAAACGCACCCAGCTCACAAAAATCTCTCCAAAAATATATGAAAGCCACCAGCTCTCCTGAAGATTATCAAGGATCAATCCATGTATATAGAATTGTCAACCACAGAAATTATCAGCCACATAAATTAAAAAAAGACTATTTAAAAGCAGACGTGATAAAAAAAATCAAGAAGTATTCAGTGAGCATTTACAAAAGGTAACTGCTGAAAAATAGTCATCAGTACGAACATTCGTCACATATGTGGAGAAGTCAATACAGAAAACTACTCTTCAGAGTCGTGTATGTGTTTCAGTCTTGGAAACACTATTACTGAACTTATGTTTAGTAACTTTTCATAGATAGGAACAGAATCTGACATAATTACTGGAATTTTTTTATACATATGGATTTTGACTGACACAATTCTTTTTACACTGATTTTAAGACTAAATTCTAAGTCCTGTTTTGTAGTAATTGCTGATCACATAATTTCTGTAAAGGGGGTTGTAAGTTATTCTGAACTGAGCATACAGAAAACAGTGTCTTTTAGAAAAAGAAAAAAAGCTGATCCCTTACAACCTCATTATTCAGCAAGAGCAGGTTAGGCTGCTCTATTTCACAGCCCACTGAGAGGCCCACCTTGTATTCCAGTGCCTACTGCTCTTCCTTTCACTATTGTGAAATGAACACGTAAGAAAAAACCTCATAGCTTTGCTTTCAAAAGTTATCGATTACCTGTGAAACATGGAGAAAACCCAATTATTTCAAAAGTTATGTTCATTACATGTTTTCCTGTGAACAACCCTGCCAACAAAAACTTCTCTTAGTGGTAAGTTATCTGGTATGTCAATTGTACAAGTAATCCAGGTGTATGATCAGGACATGACAGAAAAAAACACAAGCTGTAAATAGCGGGAAACAATATTTCACAAACATGTCCATGTACCTCTTCAGAAATCATAAGCAAACAAGGCATTATCCACTTCTTAAAAATGTTTTGAGAGATTTAGGAGTCTGAACCAAATACTTAGGTCAAAAGCCAGAACACTTGTTAGAGAAAGAGAGCTTTTCTCGATCCAAAATCAATTTTTGCAAGAATTTTGTGAGGCTAACATACAGGTTTATGCCACTGAAGTCCTTTAAGAATTGATTCTAATTCACCTACAGAGAGTCATACGTTACTCCTGGAAAAATATATTTAACACAAATTTACTTTTAGGCTTGAGAAATATGGATTTTTAAACCAATATTCCACGATGAAATGCCAATCTAAAACTAAAAAAATCAAAATTTGCAGTTTTTCAAATGGATTTCTACCATTCTGCCCCCTCGCAAATCACGTTTTTGGTGGCTTTTTTGGGTTTGGCTCAAGGTATTTGCCCAACTTGGTGCAATAATGCTCAGCTCCGTCAGCAGGACGGAGCTGCTCCCTTCGCAGACCTCGGTCCCGAGCAATGAACAGCAGAGAAAGGTTTCTATCGATTGCAGAAAAAGGCAGAAAAAAGACATATCGGTTGAGCACGGTGCTGGTAACATCAAGGTCGCGGGTTCGATTCCTGCTCGATGTCGCCTGATCTAGTCGAGAGGTGGCGTACCTGCCCATGACAGGGGGGTTGGGTTAAATGATACAGCTCTAAGGTCCCTTCCAGCCTAGGACATTGTCCGATTCTGTGATTTGTTGCAAATTGCATTTGGTGGGCTCCAGCTTTTTCCCCTTTAGACACTTGTGTGATCACAGTCACAGAAAGTTTAGCTTAATTTGGTGCTGATTTTGAAGTGTTTGGTTTTTTTTTATTTATTTCAAAGAATTGCCTAAAAATAGTTCTTTCTGATACAAACCAGTTCTAAGAATCAAAACATCCTCCGGTTTGGTTTCACTTTTGGCTCATCAAATCTCACTCAGGGGCTTTCCAGGTTGACGCTTAGTAGAAGCTTGAGAGAATCCAAAGGTCCTGTCCTGCCGAGAGATTCAGTTAAGAGAAATGACATAAATAAATACAGTAGTTGGAAATGCGTAAGGTTATTTGGGATCCTGCTGGTGCCTGCACGAACACGATGCTCTCAGCAGCAGACAGAGCCAACAGCATGTTGTGATTTGTGGTGCCAAGGATTTGCAGTAAAACAAGCAATCGCACGGTCCTGCCCGCTTTGCAGTTGTGACATAGCACTTCCAAAGCTATTAAAGAGGCATCTGTGTCCATGCAAAATAGAATCACAGAATGGTTTGGGTTGGAAGGGAGCTTAAAGATCATCTGGTTCCAACCCCCTGCCATGGGCAGGGACACCTCCCACCAGACCAGGCTGCTCAAAGTCCCGTCCGACCTGGTCTTCAACCTCCACAGCTTCACTGTGCCAGTGTCTCACCACCCTCGCAGTAACAAATTTCTTCCTGATATCTAATCTAAATGCTACTGGAAGGCAGTATTTGCAGTAGACCACGCTTTCTCAAAATTCTTTATTACAAAACCCATTTTCTTCTAGAAAATACTTTAACTGTCACTGAAAAACTATTTGCTAACTCAGAACAAATCCATCAATACTTTTTTTGGAACAATTTTCAAATGGAAAGGGAAATACTGGAATGCTGTGGCCGCTTCTCATTTTACTGCTCTTGGCTGAGAGCGCTCGACACTAAACACATCAGAAATCCGAACTGCAGGTCTCAAAGAAGTTTCACCTACAGCTGCCGCTGAAGTGTACCTCTCATCAGAGCTGTAGGCACTCCAAGGCATCACACCGGAGCTCTTTTCCTTCTTTTCCAGAGATTAAAGACCCACGGAAGGTGGTTCGGTGATCCTGAGTTCTTAGGTGAAGAGGGACAGCAGCTGTAAGCGGGTCCTGCAGAAGCTGGGAAATTCTTTTTCACATCTGAAAAGAGAACAGTTAGACCAAAAATAATATCATTCTAGATGACAAAATAATTTTAGTGGAGGCTTGCGTTCTTCTTCATTGAAACAGAAAATAACAGAAACCAGAAAAAATTACTAAGGCTTGCATTTTCCGTCAGTGAAACAGAAATAATAACAAACCCCACTCTCTCAGAGTCATACTTAATTAAAATGCTTAAAGTTTCAAATTTAGCAGCCAAAGAAATTAATGACTTCTGAGCAGCGCCAGAGACTAGCAAAAGAAATGTTACGGCACACTTAATTCTCCAGGTCAGCCATCCTGATTATTTTGTCTTTGCATATGCTTTAAAGTTTAAATACACACTGCTGTGTTTAAAAACACCTTTTTATTTAGTTGTTGGTTTGGGCTTTTTTTGTAAATAATAGTTGCAGGTTTTGAGAACACACAAATAAACGGAGCATTTTCAATAGCAGAACGTTTTTGCATACATATTTATTCCGTTTTTTATGCCTTGCCTAACACAAATGCCCGTTCTGTTTCTGGCACGGGTAACAACTGCAGGCTCGTGTGCCTGCTCACCCAGAGCTGGGATTTTGTGTTGAGAAGGTCTGTACAGAAAAGTGAGCGGGGTGTCAGAGGGTAAATATATCTCATCGGGTTCCGCCTCTGCTATTGATCCGGAGATTTATGGTTAAAACTGAGTAAATTATGAGACCCTGAACTAGAGCTCCTTGGATTTATAAGGTGGCTTGATTCAGTCCTGTTTTATCTATGATTTACATTTTCACTTCTAAACTCATGACTTTCCCCATCTTTTGAGGAAGAGGGAAAGACGGAAACATCAGGATTAAAGCTGAAAACTTGGAGCAACTTCTGTCATCCATTTTTTTTCACAGTTGTGTAGAGGTAGCTGGAGACACTGGGGTACTCAGAGGCTCTTCTTGCACAACACAGGAGGAGTCTGGCAATTTTCCTCCTGAGATTCTTAATCCCATCATGTGGTGAGCCACCCTGAGAAGACTCAATGGCCCATTGCTGTATTTTTAAGCAAATATACTGAATAAAGAGAGTTAACCAGCCATCCAATCCACCAGCCCGGGGTTTCTCTCAAACAGAAAGAGATGCAAACCCTGTTAAAACTCGCATATATACAGGAAATGTCTGGCTGAAAAATTAAAAATGTATGAATCTGCATTCTCCAAGAGACTTGAAAATAAAGTGTTGCAGTAATGAAATATTAATTTCTGCAGTAGAGAAATATAACCTCAAAATATAATGTATCACTCTACAGTTTAGTCACTAATAATTTCTATACTGCACTTTTGGACCAAATGTGCTGACATTCAAAAGAGAAACAGGTGAAGGCTTTATTTTTACTTCTTTATACCTAAAAAAAAAAGTTTTTCAATTATCTCTTCTAAAGACTGCTTTTCTACCTGTTACAGTTCAGCTTGAATGCAAACTTTAGTCATTGCAGACAGCAAGCTCAAACAGTTATGCTCACACAAACTTTTAAAATGAAATAAAAAGGAAATTGAACCTGGTTTGTTTAGAAAAGATCCTGAGGTGTTGTTGTGTTGTAGCATTCGTAGGATTGCCAGTGATGTCTCCTCACCTGTACGTGTGACCTCTTAACTGAGGAAAATCGAGTTTTCTGCGACGCCAAAGCTCCGGGAGGAGCGACACTGCACCAGGCTCTGCTTAGAAGAACGAGAGCTGGAGGCATTTCTCTGTCTCTTCTACGTACAGGCCAGGGCTTCTGCTTCACCCAGATAAACTATTAATCCAGCAGATCCTCAGAAGCAGTATTAGGGTTTGATTCTCACGTAAGAGAGGATTACTGCTAATTTAAATAATTTTATGTTTATCTCAGCAGTCTGGGACTTGGCAAGTCTCCACCTCCCAGCACTAGGGAGCGAGAGGATAAGAGCTGAGGCTCTGTGGCTCCCCAGAAAACTAACGGCAGAGAGGAACAGCTATTTCAAGGAGTGGGGTGGTGAGAAAGGTGACACACGGGGGAGGCTGGCTTAAAAAAAATCTTACAGAATAGAGGATAGCAATAATACTTGACAAACGAGATCAGGATGAAGATCTGGAGTGAGAGACAGAGCTGGCGTGACTCAGCGTAACGGTGATAACATGACTATACAGAAGTGGATTTTTTTTTTTAAAAAAAAGGCAGTTAATGTCAGCAACACGCACCCTGAAATTAAAAAGAAAAATAAAAAAGTGTGAGGAATATAGAGAATATTTGGAGTGCAGGCTTTTGGAAGGTAATAGCTGTTGTTAGAACTGTCAGCTATAACCCAGTGAGAAGACAGATGCACTTGAGATGTCTTCTCCAATAAAGATCCCAAACGTCACTCAAAATGATCAGGCTATTTATTACAGAATTTGTAATGGCAACATGAGAGAAGGCACGGAACGGTATCACAGAGACAGATGGATTGTTTGCTACATATGTCATTTAACATCAATCAACGACTAGAATTTATTAACACAGTTGCTGCTTTAATGGGTGGAACAAGCTTCCGAACACTCACAGCACTAGACGGTAGGTGATAATGAAAATGCAAGACACGTGGCTTCGAGAAGTGTAACAGTCTCCTGATATCATCTAGTAAAATCTGCCAGTTTGAAAATTAAAAAAAATAACCCTCGCCTGGTTTTTGAGGAATTAAGGTCGCTCCCCTACCAGTATCAACGGGAAGATGAACTGAACATGGACATTATGTTGATAACACTTGTTTTTTCTTTTTACTTCACCTAACAAAAATGAGAATAGTGAAAAAGACTGGAGACCTTCTCTAACGCCCTCCACTGCCACAGTCCTTCACCCCGTTTAGAGCCGCCAGCTCTGGTGAGCAACTCTTTGGGCGCTGCCAGAGAGTTATCGCTAAGTCGAGTTATTTATGTAAAAGACAATAAAGATTAAAAAGTCTGGAAAAAATACAATTACCTCACTGAATACACTTTATTTCTAAGCTATTCTAAACAAAAAAAATAAATACAAGTGTCCATTTTCTCCATAAATAATGAAGAAAAACCATATCAATCCGTGATATGTTTTTGCAACTGAATGACTTCAAATTACTATGAAAATCCCATTTTGCAATTGAATCGGAGCCCAAATTTCCCTTAAATGCTCATTTTTATTGTAAAAGTCCAGTGGCAAAAATTCCAATTACTGTGGTTGTGAACCCAAAGACAGTTCATTGTCCAGAGATAATTCCCTTACTCTGCTTTGCAAAGACCAGCTCAATTCGCTGGGTTAGCGCCATGTTTTAGGATTTTTATTCCTGGTTCATATTTATATTATTCTGCCATCTTCCCTGGTACAACCACAGGAAATGTCCTGAATCTAGGCTGATTATGAAATTAATTGCATAAATAACTACCACCACAACTACTGATAACTCCATCACTTTGGGGTCACGCTGGCATTATCTTAACACTAACCTGAGTCATGCTTTTTGACAACAGAGAGGAAATATTGTATTAAAAAAACCCAAGGTGGCTTTTTCCCACCGTGCTGCTTCCCCCACTATTCAGTGTTTAAATACCGATACTCTTAAAAACTAAAAAGTGGAAAACGAATCCTTTCAAACACACATTCCTGCGGGATGCCTGAGAAAGAAAGATTTCAGATCTTGCTAATTTTCCACGAGAAGATATTTTTGCTGACAGAACATTTAATTTCTACCCTCTCTGTACAACGGTCTCATCAGCTGCCTCATGTGCACACAACCCGACCTGCGAACACCTCCCTTACCTGCTGCCCATCTTGCAAACAAAGGGGGGGATGTATTTACAAACACACAGAAACCTTCTGCTTCTCAGAAACCCAAGAGCTGGCCTTTTTCTTACAGCCCAGTTGCTTAGCAACTCATGGGAAGTGTTTTTAGGAATTTTTTTTAGGAAAAAAAGAAAAGACCCAGTCGTTTAACAACAGTTTTAAGCTTTTATGTTGTGGGGGGAATTAAGAGCCGAGACTCAACACTATAAACATTTAGGAGAAAAACACTCCTCCTGGAGACTTCTCACTCAGTTCAGAAGGTGAGATTTCCCTCTGGGTCGGTGACTTTCCCCTTTCTTTGCTTTTTCACACCAATATTGACCAGGATTTACCGCTGCCTCCCTGACTCTCCCTGGGAACTGCCCCGAGAGCAAACGGTGCCGGACGTGTTCGCGGGCTTCGGTCATGCCTTCTCCAAAGACGATCTTTTCACGAGCACGTCTGAGAAGTGCCAAACGCCGTCCGCAACACACCTGTCCCCGCAGCGCTCATCAGATCACACGGACTACCTCGGCAAGCACCAGCGGCTCTTCATGTTGTAGAGCCCGACGCTATTCGAGTCAAGTCAGCTTGCCAGGACATTGCTCCCAGCCTCACAAAAGCACAGGACAGCTCTAAAGAGCACTCGGGGAGGAGGCAGGTGCGGTACGACACAGCCACACCAACTCTGAGGGAAATACACACCAGGCTGGTTTGCGCCCTAAAAGCTGTTTTTTCTATCAGCAACTCAGACATGTATCAATGGCAATCAATTAAGAGCGCTTTGGATGAGACGTGCTGCAGGTGTATTAGATTAATTATGATCCTGTTAGTTTACTCAGGCGCTAATTTCTGTGTATTTATTTAGAGAGTGTTCCATGGCTTGCCTTGAACACGAACGTCTGGCTTTTATTTCCTACTGCCTGGAGCGAGAAAGACAAAAACGCTTCCAAAATTTGTTTTGCCTAACGAAAAGGCTTGTGCTCTAGTGCTTACAAATTGTGATTCAAAACCCAGGAATCAAAGTAGTCTGAGATAGACATCATTTACTGCTTGATTAAAACACTTAAATAAATCCTGATCATTAAGAATAATAAGTAGGTTCTCAAGGCATGGTTTCTAATCCAATTATTTTTAAGAACTCCTAGAAATGCAGCTAAGCATTATCACCTTCGTCCCCAATTCATTGCAGCAACACAGCAAATGAATAATTCAAGGTAATAGTATTAGGAATTAAATTATTACTGTCCCATGAGACTCCACTATCACGCATCACTTAGTTACAAACAAGAAAAATGCGCAACTGTCACCATGTGGACGTTTTGGAATATGGAGTTACAGGTAGGGATAAAAATGTTATTATAAGACTCATATATTTGAAAGTCACCAAAAAAAGTTACGGCTTCGAACTGACATCTGTGCTGTGCCACCTAAAAGACCATCCTATAAATGTCAATGTTTTTGTACACATAAAATAAAATGGCCCAAATCTGTTAAATTTCATTTCCTCCTGCCTAACGGGTTCGGCTTTTCACCGTTACGGTTACTGTCTCAGAGCACTGCCAGAGTGGAGCTGACAGAAAGATTCCTCCCTTGATTCTCTTCGTTACTTCAGCTCCCTTCGGCTCAAGGAAATGCTTTGGATTAGAACAGGGGATTTTTCTCCACGCTGCATACTGAATGCCATGTCCCCATTTTGCTCCACATTTTAACCCAAGAGAATGGAGAAAACGAAGGAAAAGAGGGGTTTAGTATTCTGAGCAAAGATATTTTCAGAATCGTCCCATTTTAACAAATTGCCCCCAGCTAACCACACCCAGGATCATCTCTACTCCAGGGGATAAAGGCCAGACCAGAGAAAAGAAACACAATTTCAATTTAAAGTTAAACCTGTGCTGGCAGCAGGTTCCCTAATTCTTCCTTCGCTCATCTTCCCCACAAAGAGCAAGAGCCTGAAGCCAGAAAGCAGATTTATAGAAACTCACCTCCACCAGCTGGGTCAGGCAGATCCTCACTCCTAACTAGGTATCGTCTTGCAGCTGCTTCAGTCTCACAGGTGTAAGGAGGCAAGGAAACAGCCCTCTGGAACAGAAACAGCACATGTGCTTTTTTATTAGAGTGCAAAAAAGGAGACAAATTCACGTGAAAAAAGTCCTATCGCCACTGCACTTGGCTTTGTATCCAAGAGCTTGCTCTACTCCTCATTTTACAGGTAGATTGATATTAATCCTTGCTGACTTTTCTCTCTGCAAGACTTTTTTTGCTCCTGCACAAACAACACACCCATGGGTATTTGATCCATGCAGACGAGATCAAAAATAAGGAGCGCTGTATTCCTACAGACAGACTCAGAGAAGCTACAAGAACTGGATACTGAATGGCTGAACACATTTCAGTGATTAAAAAAAAGATGTTAATCAGTCTTGGTTCTGTTATTACTCAAGTTTTATAGTCTGAGATAATTTAAAAAGGAAAGGATCAGATCAGAGTAAGGACATCAGGCTTTAGAAATGCGAAGCCATCTTCAACAGCATTAGAAACTGCAACTGAATAAAGTTGCTCAGTGATATACACTCTACCTCGCAGAGATCCTTTGGAAACGTGCCCAGTTATGGTTCAATTTTTCATTTAGCAACTCCATTATGCACTTACTCAGCTCACGTAATTTGAACAATAAATGCAACGAGCTACAGTAATTCACTGGCTATGGATTCAAAGTCCTGACTGGCTCCAAAACCTTCCCAGCATCAGTGTGTGAGTCTCCAAAGAGACTCCGTTCGAAGCACTGAGAGCAAGAAACAGAGCTGGTGAGTCTTCAGCAAGTCCTTCGGAGCATCGCTTCCGCCACACGTTCCTCACGTCTCACCGGGATTTCTCATCCCGTCACCAGCTCATACCTCACCACTGAATTGTCCACTGATATACAAAAGAAACCCAGCGCAAACTGACTTTCTGACCACTCCACAGCCCTGCTCAGAAAATTTAGAAACAGTTACAAACTGCCAACGTACTTCCTCGTTTCTGAGTTCAAGATGAGTCGTTCTAGCTGTCCGTTTTCTCCCTTTAAACCATAATTTCTTGGAGAAGATGGCCTGTGTCAAACAGATGCAGCCTATGTGGATACTTAAAATCCATTTAACCCTGATCAAGTCAAACAACTGCAAATGTGAATGTGAAACTACCTGAATAGATGTTGTACCTGTTATTTCTCTTAGCTATTTTGTAGAAATAGCGCAATGAACTGACAAAATGCATGGACGACCCAAATTTTTTCAGGCAGCTCAAGAATGGAAAAGATTTTTAATAAATCCATAGTGACCTAACAAGGCAGAAAACAGGAATATATGAACAACCAAAGAATATGAGCATTGCATATGAGCCACTGCGTATGAATAATCAATCATTAAAGTAAAGCCACTTAATTTAGAAATAAATAAAAATACTGATTCAGAAAAAATCAAAAATAATATACAGTCAAATATTAATTAATAGGTAAAATGATTAACCATTCTCTGCAGAGGAATAAACAGCTGTGCCCAGAAATTGTTTCATAACCAAGTGCATCTACCGTTTAGTTATTTTGCTCACTTCTCAACTGCCAATTATTTACTGCAACTTTTCGCACTGGAACTCTGAACTTGTGCTGACTGATTATAAATAACCTCTAGTATCTGGTTCAGGGATGACTTCTATAACCACCACAGCGTTTTGAATACCAATTCATGTGTAGAATTTTTGATTTTAACTTTTAAAATCAAAAACTGGAATCAAATTAATGGTTGTTTTACTTTACTCACTCTCTTCCTTGGCTCCATTCTCTTTTTACAGATGTCAACTACTATTTCAACACTCGTCAGAGAAATGGCAACCCACTTGGGAAAATATACGTAAATCTCTACGTATTTCAGGCTGCCAAAGCACCAGCAAGATGAAACGTTAAGAAACTTCCCTGTTCCCAGCCTTCTGCTGCTTTGTAAAATATGACGCAGAAAAAACCCCCAAAATCAACATTCCCCCTTATTTGAGGGATGCGAGCTGATCTGGACTAGGCTAAAGCCCACCCAACCGAGGCTTAAAAGGCTCACCCTGAATCGAGCAGAGGTTGTCCCAAACAGTTCCACCCTCCTAGGCCAGGCCCTAGGACCTGCAAGTTTTTGAAGAACGTGCATTCTATTTCCTTTGCTTCTTTAGCTACGGAAAACAGAGCCCAGGGATGGCAGAAAGCATCGCCAAATTATTTCCATTAGCAAGGGCTTTCTCTAAGCAGACGATCCACATGTAGATGTGACCGCGCCACGGAATGCTGCACCAACTCCAGAGTTTTTATCTTCTGATTCACGTTTCACACTCTTTATAACTCTCGGCTTGCTTCGACAGGAATTTGTTGAGCAGTCGAAGATGGAATGCTTCGCCTGGTTTTAAGAGAAGATGCTCTTCATGCTTCATAGTGTTACACAGAACGAAGCTTGCAGGTGACTGCTGGGGGTGCGAATGAACAAAAGCAGAGCAAAGCCAGAGACCACCTGGAACACGCGCTACGCACGAGGGCAGCGGCCACCAGGACCAGAAAGAGATTTCAGATACGGTGTATGGCACCAGGTACGATTACTGGAACTTTCATGTTCATTTCTTTTCTAAGAAAATAGCTACAATGTGAAAAAAAATTACTAAAAAAATAATTAAAGTCTTCTACCAAGAGGTCAAGAACGCAACGTTTGTTTCCCACATGGCCATATGAGCCAGTCAGACGACGTTAAGCCTAGAGTCCCATTAAATACATGCGCTAACCAACGACATGGCAAATAGCTCACGCAAAAATATCTTGAACAATCTGTAAATTTTCAGTAAACTATATTCCCAAGTTAGTTTATATTTCTTAATTTACCTTGAAGTCCGCACACAGATCAATTGTTCACTGACCCATTTCCTTTACAAGGACATTCTGCGCCGTTCCCAGCAACAGCAGATTTATGTCAAAGGCTGCCAACAGATGATGTCATTGAAGGAATAGGTTTATATTTATTGGAAAAGGAAACAATCTTGCAAACATCTTTACATTTAATCGCAGAAGTCCCATTCCCCTGCTGATGCTCCAAACTCCCATGAGGATTAAGAGCATTACAAGAAGAAACACTTTGCCCAGACAAATCATTTTGGAACAAACATAGCAGAGAACGAACACCAGATGTTCAAAAAGAATTGGGTATAGATTTAAGAATCAAAAAAGATAATGAATATGGACCATGAAATAAAGCATTAAGCAATGTGATGAGCATCTGTTGAGTAACAAATCTAGTCTTTGTACAGTTCTCTTTTCAAAGTGAATTTAATGGGAAAGTTTTCCAGCCTGATGAAAATGCTGTCAAGTCAGAGGAAACACTGGTTATTTGAAGAATGGTATTTCACCTGTTAATACAAATAATAACCCACTGATAAATCAAAATTACTTATCGATGAAACAGAAGTCCTGCACTTGTACTAACTGATAAATAAATTTCTGCGTTTCTTTACATGTAATCCATACGGTGAGCCATGACTGACTCACCTCACGAGAATATTAGAAAAGCTGAGGTTAACCATCCTGCTTTGGCATCAACGTGTGTGTGGAAACAACTGCTACTGTTTAAGACCATAGACAGCCCTTTTATAGACTCCCTAAGTTTGAAATAACATTAGAAATGAGGAAATCAGGGCTGGTTTCTGTGGGAAGATAAGTATTAGCTGAGAGACAAGGAAAGATGGTCTCTCAGCAACGAGTATGGTGAAAAGGAGAGGAGGAAATCTTCATCCCTGCTGTAAAGTGGTTGTGAGCTGTTCCCAAAGACACCTGCAACCCAAACAGCTGGGCTGGAGAGCACAAATTTAGCATGAAAGGATTCCTCGCTGAGAGCTAATTGCTTCTGAACGCTCCTGTGAACTTCTCATTGGCTTGTGCAGAGACAGAACCCTTGAAAATCTCCAGGCCACACGTGCACAGGCTGTGTCCAGCACCGGTTTTTCCACCGAGCGTGTAACATGCGCAGCCAGGGAAGGGCGCGTTTGCATCCCTGCAGGGACCTTGGTTCAGGCCCAGAAAACTCTGTAGAAGACACACGCGACCTCCTCAGCAGTTTAGAAGCCATTTCTTTCAGTAGAAGGCAAAGAGCTTTGGATAAGGTGAAATTAAAATCTGATCGACTCATCTTGGAAAGGAAACAACCTCTGGGCTTCTTCCTCACTTCACAGTGTAAATTCTCACAAGGAAAGCAGAACCATACGGCACCCGCTATTTTAATTGTGTTGCACGTTCAATAAGGAATAATTAATACTTCCCTTTCGTTCCTTTTGTTGTTGTTGTTTAGGGCTTTGGGGTTTTTTGTTATTAAAAGTAGAATCACAATAGTCTGGGAAGCTGTCCTTGCGAGTAACGTGAAAAGCACTGTCAAAGAACTAAGGCATCAATTTTAGCCACAGTACCCTCTTTCAGAGTAACTGCAGGCAAGATTTGCCCTGGCAGCCTTGGCCTTGAGCCGGGATGACGGAAGGTGCACCAGGCAACCCGCCTGCTGAGCCAGCTGGACTCTGCACACCCAGCGTTTCAGAGGAAGAGAAGTCAACTTGAGTTCAAGATCTAAAACTCGCGTGAAAAGCGACTCAACTGTTCATAAGATTCGCATTAATGAGAAAGTAACCACAAAAGCCTGCTGAAATAGAAGGAAAATCACAGTCTCTGTTTCCATGTCCTCCCTTTAGAGTAGTTTTACCCACAAATGGCTGTACTCTGCAGCGAGCCTGCAAGAAACAGTGCCCGAGAAGCGTAGCTACTCAGTTCCCCTCGTAGTATCTAAAGTCACAGCTCAAGTTTTACTAAACCTTTGGTCTGAGCAAGCCCCTCCATCCTTATCCGTTATTTGAACGACTACTTTCTAACTTAATTACACCAGAACGTGACGCTGCTCATCTTTCACCTTCTCCCCCTTGGATGGTCGGTCAGTATTTCCTCACTTGCTCGCTTTCTCATTAATTTTTATCTCTGCTCTGCAGTTTGTTCATCTCTCCCCAAACTGTACATCACCAGCTGTTACACTGCTTGGAACAGTTGTGCTATATGGGGAAAATAATGTTTTTGTTATTTCTTAGCTTTTGGAAAACATCCACATCATGTAAACGCTTCAGCGTCTCAACATAAAACCTGTAATCTGTACAAATACAGAATTAAGCTGCAATATTGTTCTAGGTCAGGCCTCATGTATTTTCTGTCCATCAGCACCAGAGAAACACAGGCATCTGCTACACTCGTGGCCCAACAGCTGTGTTTTCTCTCCTACCCAATCTCATTTCCTTAAAAAATTTAAAATAAAACGGAAGACTCAGACAAAAACTTTTCTGCTGCCACTGGCAAGTATAAAATGGTTACTCTTTCTTTTTACAAGTACTAGGGTGCTGGCAGCAAAAAGTGCTGACAATGAGGGTTTTCTCTTGTCTGAGCACGAGGCAGGAGCTGCAACGAGCAGCAGCGTCTCGGCAGCGCCAGCCCTGCAAGGCAAGAGCCCTGAGGTTTTCCGGAGGTTGTGCCCGAGGGAGAAGGGAAAGTGTCTCGTTCAATGAGGGCGTAACACTATTAAAAAAATTAATCTACTGCATCCTACCCTTTAGGGGGCAGTGTCATCAGGCTTGAAGGAATTCTTCATAGGACCCAAAATATATAACTGAGAAATGAAAAACGTATTTGTGGAGAAATATTTCTCTGAAATAAAAATTTACCAGAACACACCATTTTGACAAGAGAAATATGATCATTTTTCACTCCTAGATTAACTCAGCAGTCCAGAGTCATCAGACTCTCCCTTTCTCCTCTACCAATTATCTTCTTCTCTTCCCATCCTTTATCTACTTCAGCCATGGTAACAACAGCAGAAGTGTATCTCAAGAAGATGCAATATTTAAACTTAGATCCTCCTAGAAATGTTTTAGCTCAGTTCCAGGCACAAATTATTAACTCGCCAAGCTGCAAAATATTCTCATATGTGAACCAAGTACTGCAAAACAATGGCATTGCCTCCTTGAAAACCACTTACATTTAAATTACATTTTAATATAAAAATATTCCATTATTCTATATGCATCCACAACTCTATACAGCATTCTTGGGGGGTGGGGGATAAATTAAATCCATAATAAACCACAAAATCACCTACAATTATGCTACAACAGAAAGAACTTGTGTACCAAGAAAATCTGGAAATCACCATTTCTGATTTAGCTTTTCATTGTCTTCCCATTAAAGCTATTCAGCCTGGATAAAAGGCAGAAAAATCTGATTTTTATTTTTTTTTGCCTTGCTTGAGCTAATCTCCAGAAACTTTTCTAACAAACATATGTGAATTTTTACCAAAAAAAATAATCAAAATTTTCAGCTAAACACAGTGAAACACACTAAGATATGGAAAGAGATGGAGATCCAGTCTGTAGTGGACTCACGGTCACCTACAGAACTCTTGTGCAAGCAGAGCCCAGTGAAGTTGCTGCCTCTTCCAGGTCAATCTGTAATTTTGAAGTAAAACTGTACAGAGAAGATAAAACTGCAGTGAAAATGGAGATTTGAGTGCAAAGCCTCTCACTGCTTTCTTTCCTAGAACCATTTGAGATCCAGCTTTAGACCTAGTGATGCCTTTTGAGGGCACTTTCAAGAAAAATCATTGCTGTGATTTTATTTTTTAAAAAAAATATACTTCACAAGCTAAAGGGAGACGATATGGGTCAATAACTGCTGTATCTCTCCACATTTCCAGGAAATCCTACATTGGGTCTCCAGAAGCTCACGACATTTTTCCTACAGGGATGTTGCTCTTTACAAGGCTCCCATGGGTGACCCGCTTCCTTTTCAATATTTATTCATGTGACTCGAATACAATTCATTTTTTTTCCCAAAATATTGCTTCACCTTAAAAGAGTATAAATACTACTAGCTGGAAATCTATTTCTTATTATTTTTACCGGGTCCCAAAGATGCCAATTTTACACGGAGCTGGGGTAGCTGCTGGGTCTGGCTCCACTCCGTAACGCTCCACGGGAGCAGAACGTGTTTGCTGGCTGAATGCTTGAGATCGGGAGGTTTCGGGTCAACGCGTGTTGTAAGGGAGCCCCCGAAGGGCTGAACTATGGAAGAGACGCCGGCCCTGCGGAGCTGTGCCCTCGGGCTCCCCCGGGAATTCCAAAAGGAACCAGAAGGGCTCTGCAAAACCGGGGCTGTCTTCTCCAGCCTCGTGGCAAACCGCAGAATCTCTGCCCTGACACCACAAGGTCTGAGTTTGTTGTATCGAGATTAACACTGTTGAAATGATTTTACTCATCGTGCTAATTCATCGTGCAGGAAAAGATAAAGGTTACTTGATTTTAGTCTTTCAGGGAAAGGCATCTTATGTGATTTGTATAATGAAATTAGATTCTGTTCACAGAGGGACCTAAACCCTGTACTTCTATTTATGTATTCTAGTATAATTATGCAATTGAAAATGTCAGGTGCTGTAGATGTTAATTCTCAAATCATACACACCAACACACAGCGAGTTCTCCAAGTGCACCTTAGGGCAAGCACAGTCCACATTAATTAATCCTTTTCTTCCTTAAACAAGAGTTTCACCACAATTCTGCAGTTAAAATTTCATACGAATCAAATGAAGGGAAGGGAGAGCCTTTGTTTACAAGAACAGAGGAATAAAAACAACCTCTGGCAACTTCTAGAACTGGAGGTCTGAAAGTACATTTAGAGTATTCATGAATAAGCAGAGGAATCATTTTATTGAATATTAATATTCATAGGAGTGGGGCTAAACAACATCAAACTCTTCCTACTGACTACTGCCTTCATCTAGAAGATTAATTTAATTAAGTTCTATAAGGGCAGCGATTTCTTTTCAGAAGATATTGGTAAAGGAATGGTCTCTTTATCCAAATGTTATCTTTCAGCAATAAATTCAGTAGCATGACTGCAGGCGACACTACTCATATTAAATTAATGGATTTGAGAGCCTGATACTTCTTAACGAGCTTCATACACAGGGAAATTATTTAAGTCAAGATTTTTGTTTAATATTAAAATATGCTGATTTCTGCTGGAAAATGAAGATGGCAAAGTTCTTGAACCATTATGTTCTGCAATGAGGAAAAGGCTGATAAGTAATGATTCATAGAAAAATATTAATTTATTAAATGAGATACTTCATCGTATGTTGAGCAAGTTCCTGGACAGGAGTCAAACGCCCTCAGGCTGATGGATGAATTGGACCCAAGTTTCATATTTACTAAACAAGCATAAGGAGCAGTGCTGGCCTTACAGATCCCGGTGCAGTGGCGCTACAACCTTTTTGCAGTTTGGCAAGCAAAAATTTTGCTGATGTGATCTAAAGAATAAGCGCTGCAAACCATGCAGCAGATACTTTTAAACTTCGTCTGTCACTTCACTTGTGATTTTATCAAATGCTTTATTAGAAGCATCTTCTCAAATTACCCTTCTCTGTAAAGTTTTTCTTAAATCGAAACATAACTTTGCACATTTCTCACTTCAAATGCTGCTGGCCCAGTTTTTCCTACTCTCCACCAGTTCTTTGTTCACCTCTACCCAGAGCAGGGCAACAATCAGCGCCCAGGAACCGATCTTCACATAAGTCAGTGCCCATATTGCTAGGTGATAGACTTCACCAGAACTTTGTTTCCTCCTTACACAAAACAAGAAACTTAAAGTCTCCAACAACATTCATTACTTGGGAAAACCATTTCTCCTCCTCTTTTAGTATAAAAGACCTTCTAAGGTAAGGATCACCTTAGGAAGACACCACCTCCGGGGCTTAGACTCTTCAGGAATAATGGAAAGGTAATTGGCTCCTTCTAATACTGACGAAATCGTCCAGTAAAGACAGAAAATTACTTATGTGGAGCTAGGCTGACAAATATATATGCCTCCAACACGTTATCGCTTTCATGTCATCTTCACTGAGCTCCAGCAGTTCTTCCTGCTGCCTGCAAAGAGCAAACAGGTTCATCTGCCGGGCTCTTAGTGGACACTCATTTAGCATTTCAGGCTGTGAGGCTTTAATCCTGGTATTAGTGTACACGGGAAGACAACTTATACCATGTTCTATTTCAAGATTAAATAGACTAGACAGAAAAGACTTGGCAAAGTCTTTAAGTAACCCCGATACACACGTCTAAATCTAATAATTGCTTCTCGCTTGCAATTCCCCCCCCGTACACATCCCAGTAACACACAGTATTGTTTTCTAAACGTCGTCACTCTCTCAGAGAGCGATTCCAGCTCAGCAGAGAAGTGACAGAAAGCAAAACAAGGCCTCGGAGGCAGGTCTGCATCTCTAGGTCACACTGCAGTTGGCTGCCGTCTCCTACCGCACGTGGGCTCGCAGTGGTTTTTAAAGATCCCAAAACACCCTGTGTCACGTTTCCTTCACGCAGCTCGGAACGGAGAGAAAATGATGAGCTCACGCCCGTAAAGAATCAAACTTCGAACCTGTCAGCTTCACGACATGAAAGCAAAATCCTGATTTATACTGCCCACCCAGCATTTCATTTCATTTCTTTCTAAATAATGCCAGAAAAACTTCCAAGTTAGGTCCAGCACCCCAGTGCTGGAGCTGTCAGGACTATTTGAAACTGGAGGTTTTCTAGAACTTTTCTAATATGGATTTCATCTGGAATATTTATGAAGCAGCCATGATGTGCAATGATACAGAACAATAAAAATTAGAAAAATCGTGCCATAAATATATAGATAATGACTTTTTTTTCAACAGTGGCTTCCAGTACTTCTCATTGTTCCCAGCAGTACTGACTTTTCAGCGCTGTGTACAAAGTAACCTTTCTTAATGCTTTTCTTAATCACACTGGTATCAACGATTACAACACGAAACTATTTTGTCTGAGGCATTACATATTCATTTCAGTTAGTGGGGAAAGAGATGGAGAGCTAATTCTAAAATCCTACTTAATTCTCGGAAACGCCAGCATTTTTATTCATTGCGGTGACATTATGATGTGCCTTTTGCAGTTGAAATGCATTTCATAAATAATTTTTTTAAAATGAACGTCTCTGTGCTTGCAGAACAGCGTACTGGAAATACACACTGCTTGTCTTTCCTAATCTAGTCTGACATATGTTGATCTCATTGAAAAGAAAGCTTTAAGTATCTAACCACAAAGATACTGGACACCTTCCCAAAATTCCAAAACCTGACTACACAAAGAGAAGTTATTCTATTTTTGCTTCGTATTTTGCCAATCCCCTGATGTGAGTTTAATGCTCAAACAGCCTACGAACCGATCTAGGCTTAAGTGTTCCTATCAAGTCAAATTGACACAGCTGAGCTTACTGATATAAATATATCACACTTTTCCTGTGAGAATTTCTTTCTAACTAATGGTGTGTTCTATTATGGATAATTAAAGTAGCTCGAGAATATCATTTATATTAAGGGAAAAGTTAATTTACTGTGAATTTTTAACTAAGGGTCATGTTCAACATTACTTATATAAATATGCTAATGGCTTGAAAACTAATTTCTGTTACAAAAACCCTACCACATATCTTCATTTTATTAGAATTCAAAGCCTAATTAAAAAACTACAAAGCCCAGACAATAAGCCAAGATACCAGATTCTTTGAGGAACTATGAAATTTGACAGCTGGAATGTTTTGCCGTGCTAGCTTTTTTAGCATCTTTTTCTTTTTTTCAGATGCAAGTTGTATTTCTATTTCATAGTTTCTGCTATCTCTTCGTATTAACGAAATCTTACCAGTGCTTTGGAACAACTCAAACCCCAAGAGTTTTGCATTTCCAGAAAAAAAACCCAACAGATTTCCAAAGTATACCTTTCCAAAAAATTAACACTTTGGGCAGAGACTGTACACTAACATTATAAATTCCAAATTTCTGCACAAGCAGTTTACTTAAGTGTCACCTGCTTGTCACAGCCTTTAGCAGCACTACCTCTATGCTCTTAATATCCGTCACAGGCAAAATCAGCTCAGTTCCTGTAGTCCTCAACATAGATGCTTCTTATGACACATAAAACCATTTCAGTTTTTGGTGTTATTTGGTCCTTTAGCCCTCGAGAAATCTATGCCCATATGTATCTTTTTTTGGACATAGTAAAAAAAATAAAAATCTCTCAAAACATTCAGAACCAGACTTTGTCAAACCATAAAATGGCATTTCTCAATAACCTCAACAAACTTAAGCTTCATAAGTTTTAAAAAATACGCTCTAAGATCCCTCATCAGTATTCTGTCCAATTCGTATTGTGGTAAATGAAACATTTTTTACTCAGTATAGGCTACATGGAGACCTACTGCTTGAGTTTTCTGGGTTCTTTGCAGACCACAACTGTCAAAGTCACTTGGAAAGCACAGCAGATTTGCAACGCGTTCAAGATAATCTACAAGTTGTCAGTTATTGAGTAGTAATGCTGATAAGCAGAAAAACAGTCTGATTAGCACTTGATATAAAATCATTCCCAGCATCCTATCAATTAGCATTTACGCTGCTGTCACCGACTCCTGCACTTATTTTGTTTGCCACACTCTATGTTGAATACGAATAATCTGATTTTTTTTTTACCCCTCTTCAAACTTAGTCAAGAGACCATTTCTCAACCATTTTTTTCGTGAGATCTAATGACGCTTGATGCACTTTCTATTCAAAAAAACCATTTTGTGCTAAAACCTCAGTAATTTTCTGCTCCTGTGTGACAACGTTCACGTCAATGTGATGTTTATTTGTATTTTGGAGGAAAAATTAACAAGCAAAGTTGTTAGAATGAAGCCGTTAGAAGACAGATAAATAAACTGAGACCCTGAGAGAACTGTGAGCCCCAAGTGCCACAATGTCCTTTCCTCTGAAACCCAGATTCTGGAGTCAGTGCCCAGGTTCACTCCAGTCAGTGGGAAGAACCGCAGGCTCTGGACACACATGCAAAGTCAGCTCTCTTGGGGAGAGATATCAGGTCTGAGAATGGAAAATACTAAGTACAGGGGAAAGAACACCTACAGGCCTTCCTATTGCCGAGTGAAGATGTGGGAATTTGAGATCAGCTGCTTCCCCAAGGCACACGACCCACGTGGCGTTCAGGAAGAAACACGCAAGCACCTTCTTGGAGAAACTCCAACTCTCTGCCCTCCTCTCACTTGCCCCAACACACGCCCCCACTCTCATCACCAGTCCACAGCGACCACTTGGAGTGCTCACAAGGTTCAGAGACTAGAGGAAGAATAAAACAGATGACTGCGAGTAAAAGAACTTACCTCAGCTCTGAGTCCCCTTTCACTCCTTGCAATGCTCGTTCTTCTCCTTGTAAAGACTTGTAAAACGCGGCATGCGTGGGGTTCCCCGCTGCACTGTCCTCTGCTGCCCAGCAAGCGGCTTCTGGGTGACTCTTCCATCACCGGATCCGGGGGCAGGCGGCTGGAAATGAAATATTGCCAAGCTCAGACCCCTCGGTAAAGCCAGACCCCAATTCCTCAACACCCAACGCTCCGAGCCAGGGCACGTAACAGAGGATCTGAGCGCTGTGTCCTCAGAACCTGCAACCGCCAGGCGCACCGCTGAAAACACAAGTGTCTGCAAAGCAACACTCTCCTCATTTTTTAAAATGTTCTAACAGGATTTCATCTAATCAGTCTTGCTATTGCTAGTGCTCTTTCAGCTCTACCACTTTATCAGCTTGGCCACTCCAAGAGAGAGAATAAACAACAAACTTTTAATTAAATCATTTCAATTCCTGGATTTTATCTATTTTCTTTGCCAGTGAGTACTGGACAAGAACACCTCACACCAGTGCACAGGAGGTGTTGCAAAGCTCAAGAGCCTAACCATGAATCACTGAGGTGATACAAATAATCAGAGCACTTTTCAAATATCTCTGGGACAAACGTAATCAATAATTCCACAGATAAATTTAAAACAAGTACAACCACATAGAACTTAAATTTTCCTTTCCCTTGTACTTCTCCAGCTTGCGCTGTTGGTACACAGCTACATTAGAACATTTTTATACTCATCAGTTAAAGGTAACGTTTCCATCCATGGTAAACTTGCTTGGTTTTTAAGGATTACAATTAGTAACCATGAATTCTTCCTATATTAAAATGTGGATTAGTTGGCACGGTAAAGCACAATTGCATTAATGTTTGATTCACTACATTAATACATGACAACTCCAAGTTCTTGCTCAGGTTAAAAAGAATAGAGAATGCATCATCATCGTAATTTCTTCTTTACAATCTGCTGTAATATCTCACACAAGTAAATGAAAGCTGTGGCTTCCATGTATTTCTTTTTAAAGTCCTGAAAACATTCACAACATCCCAAATGACGCAGCCTATAAGCATCTGTAGTGCCTGACCTACAGTACTTGGTTTACGGAGAAAGTTTCCTGCATTTTCAAGGGCTGAAGATTCTGCTTTTTGAGTAATGGGAGACTCCGGGATGATTTCTCCGAGTCTAATACCTTTCCCGTGAACACAGCATGTGTATGACAGATCTGCCACGGCTCCTCTGTTCACCAGTCTTAGTCAAAAGGTAAAGGTTCCTGAAGTGATAGACGCTAAATCAGGTTATTCTGCATTTTTCTCAACCTTGTAACAAGGGATTTGCTGCTGTGGTTGAGTCATTTTTAAGACCATACGGAATCATTCCATTTACACCCACCACAAAACCTGACACCTAAACTGTTTTCCCTAACAAGCAAGGATTTGTGAAGCACTGAGATTCTCTCTTTCTTCTAAAGCTCACAAAAACAGAATGGCAGGAAAACAGTTTAAAAGGTGACGCTCATCTGGTTCCTATTGCCTTGTGAAAGCGTAAAACAAAATTATCACTCACGTATAAGCTTAGTGCAAACAACAGGAAATAAACTCTGTCACTCTCTTGATGCTGCTCCAGACTTGTTTAATAGCCCAGAAATGGACTGGGTATCTTTCAGCAAGAGAGTTTAGAGGTGTCTGAGGCAGGAGGCCAAAATCTGACCTTAAGCTACAAAATTCTGGCCATCCATTTTGGAAAAAAAACCCAACCCATAATAATTTGGGGTTTATACAGCATATGGAATGAATCGGATTCGGTTTACATCAGTTTGTCTCAAATACTGTAAAGGTCAGAAGTTGTGTGTTTGGTTACAGACCTCACAAACAAGAGCTGAGATGATGTACGTACTTGACTAGTAAATCAGTTTGAATGCAGAGCGGTGGTTTTGTACCGTAGGCACATTTACACCTTTTCTGTCCATGTTCACAGGTCAAACCTTTCCAATTCTCAAAGGGTCATGTCTTCGTACCATGAGCAGGCAGAGCGCTCGCACGCGGCGAAGCTGGGGAGAGCAGCTGCCCAGCTCTGGGATGAAGAGAAAAAGCACCACATTGCAAATGGATCAGATGCTACAGTTCTTTCTCCTTAATTTTAAAAAGTGTGACATGAAGACATAGAAAAAGTACTGTCACGTCTTCTTGCAAGACAGATTCCTGTGTTTCTTAATAGTACGTGTGTACATATCACAGAATCCCAGAATATATCTCCTCAATCTTTACGAAAAGCATATGTTGTATTTTCCACAATTCATGGAGTAACACGTTTCAGAGACTTTTCTGCAAACTTAATATGAATAAAAGATGCAAAGGCAAATTAATGTCGTATCTCACCAAAACAACGGAAAACAAAACGATAAAGTGAACAGCGGGAACTCTGCTGTAACCGGATAATGATAAATCACATTCCAAAGGAGTGTAAATTGCTGAGATAACATGTTGAACATTTCCTGGAGAGCTCAGCAGACAAAACCAGAGCTCAGATAAAAAACTCCTTTTCCTGACACCTTCTTCAGGTTTCCTTAACCCTTCCCCTGCCCTAATTGTTGGCTTCTGACGCACATCCCTCGGCATCGCTGCGTAACAGCAAGAAGCTGATGCCTGTGGTGACCAGTGATGAATGCGATACATTTGAACGAATCTCACAGGGTGACAGATAAGACAAAATGACCGAATGCTGTATTCCCTCAATCTTTTTTCCACCTCAGGAGACAAGAGAGATAAGCTCACAGTTGCAGCCTGAGCGCTATCATCAGCCTTTTGTGCCTCTCCGTCTTGATGCCACAAGGACTCCAAGTGTGATTCAGAACGAGCCAAGGTGCTTGGAACAAAACAGATTTTGTCACACATCCTTATTTTACCTGTTCTGTTTAAACTCGGATTCCCCAGAAAGACATCAGGTAAAGATCAGGAGCCCAGATACATTGAAGAAGGATTTTAGAGCCTGGGCAAATGAACTGGAGCCCAACGGGGCACGTGACAAATATTTCACCTAGAAACCTGCCACTAATGAGCAGCAATTTAGTCTAGCTTGGAAGAAAGAAAAAAAAGTCTGGACATAACCTGAAGGGTGTTGGGTTTGACTTTTTTTTTTCATGTTACTATTAAAACTCATCAGAAGAATACTCTGCAAACAATTACACCGTTGCTGACCTGATGCACTTATTCTATTATTAATAGAAATTGTATGGAAATCTGAACATCATGGCAAAGTTTTCTTTTAAAGGCAGTGAAGAGAAAGGAAGGGGAAAAATAAAATGAAATGAAATAAAATAAAATAAAATGCTAGTTCCTCAGAAACATTTGAAGGTATGTCCTGCCTGAGCCATCAGTCATTTGGGTAATAGTCTTGCAATGTGGTATCTCGTTAACGAAACGCTAATCGTTTCTACTTTGCCCTCTGGGTCTCTGTGCACTGGGACTGACAGAACATTGATCTGCGGAGGTTTTTCAGGAATGCAATTGGCTACGCAGATTTCCACCAAAAGTCATTTCTGGGAAGTCCAGCAATTATAAGCAATTCTTGTGCAATTATAACAATTACTGAGGGGTCCTTTTACCCCAAGGCCTTTGTACACAAGTTCTTTCTCCTAATTGTAACAGGAACAGCGCTAATCACTATAATTAAAATGTCTCAGCACATCTACGTTCCCCTACCAGAATTACTGGTGTGGCAGATATACGGAAGGGTGAATAAAAGCTTCCTAGGCTCAGTCTTACCTTGGCAAGAGGAAAGTCAGCAGGGATCCTCTTAGTGTTTACGGACGAGGCCCTCAAATCCCTGTGCAGTTTACGATTAGGTTCCCTAAGTAGCCCAAACGTATTTCTCCACACGTAGCACCTGCAACCTGGCAACGCCGTGATCTCTGTTACCTCTTTGCAGGTAAACACCCGAGCACACCTGAGCTTGTCTCACACCCAGACGTGGATGCACCCTCGTGACTCAAGTCCGACTTGAAACCTATGTCTAAGAGGAAATGTGAATTTCAATGCCCTGAATACAAACCCTGGCAGCAGGAGAGAAGAAAGCCTTTCCAGTTCCCATGCCAGAACAGAAAATGCAGAATCATCTTTGTTACCGCTCTTTTAGCTCTCATGTCATGATGTTTTTCTTCCGCCTTTCAGCCTCGGTTTCTGAGCAATCAGAAAGCTTCTGACTCTGAGAACAAATTTCTGAAGGCTGGAACTAGAGAGACGTGGAAGGTGCTGTTGCTGAACTGAGATGCTGCTACTTGGCTCCCCTAACCCAAAGCCTTCAGCTCCAGACTGTGCCCGACCCCACGGCTCAACTTTACGGTCTCGCGTTCCTCCTGTGCAGTAGGTGAGAAAACTACTTAGTAAGGAAGCGTGTTTTCTAAATACAATCGTAAATCAACTTCAGATCAAAGAAGAAAATGACTTCTACAAATAAATTAACATAAACCATTAATGAGCCTAGACGAGGAGTGCTCACGAAAGCAAAACACAGCTCTTTGGAGTCTCTACATCCATGAGCAGGCAACAGAAACACAGAGTAATTTTCTTGCTAAATTGCCTCCGTGAGTCGGAAAATTGGAAACTCAGACACTATCACTGCCATATTAGAAAACAAGGAATATTCAGTTTTGATCAGGTTTCCTCAGGTCTGCTGTAAAGACATACTTCAGATTTTTTTGTCCTTTAGACTTCAGCTTCATATCTTTTGCTAAATACATTAGCAATAAAAAAATGACACTTCATTCATTAAATCGAGAAAAAAAAGAGAGATTTCGGGCTGCAACTTTGTAATATCAATACATTTGATCATTTTTGTTGGGGTAAAACTCCTTCGCAGAATAATGTCTGACTTGTACCATGACTTTGATACAGAAATCTTGTAGG
>NW_009702876.1:39415-107073 GCF_000703405.1 Apaloderma vittatum | reverse complement strand
GCATTAAAGCGCAGACACTGCCAGTCGTAGCTACGTCTTCTCAGCCAGCACCACACCAACCTTAGTGGTATGTTCTGCTCCAATGCAGTGAGTTCCTCCAGCATTTACATAACTTGCAACACTACTCCTGCTTTTACAGCTAAGGACATGCTGAAACACTTGCTCAAGTAAGGCCCGAAGTGCTAATCACTGTAATTTCATTTGCTTTATGAATATATATATTTAAAGAGAACCCTGACACGTTATCCTGGTAGAAAGAACTACTTTTCCCTCATAATTTCTATATAAAAATCCAAGCTACTCGTTATCTTCCATTTTACACATAAATCACAGGTTATATGGATGCATTTGCACAAGAGGGAGTTATCTATCACCCATTCGACACGTACAAATGTTTGTTCAAGCCCTGACAGGCACTTACAAACACATGGAATTTCTGTACACAGCAAAATGGAAGATATTAACGCTGACACACCAAAACTAGCAGAAACCTCTGAAAAGCAGCTGTTAAAATGGGTCTCCTTTAATACCATCACTTTGAGTAATATTACAAGATTTTTGAAAACATATTTCCCCATACGTGAACAACCTTAATTTTAAGCCTTGATTTCACTAGGAGAACAACAGCAGGTTTCTACAACGAGCAACTGTAAATCTGACCAATATATAGTTATATATTTTCTGTTCAGACACCATTTCGTGATGATTTTCCCAGTAAAAGCCAGGTCTTCTCCTGTCACTCTGGGAATCTCTCTTTGACTGGTATTTCTACAAGGAACAGAGGAAAGAGCCATGATGTAAGGGAACAATCCTAAGCAGAATTCTGGTATGGGTCACCAGAAAATGGGTAAAAAAAGACGCTCACAAACATCAGAAGTACTACACTAAGAGAAAAGAATTTGACATCTCGAACTTGTCCCAGTAGATCCTACCTTTCCATGTTACAGAAGGTTAAATATGCATGGAGCTGGATTTTTTTTTTTTAAATGCTATTCTCTCTATATTTCAGTTTACTACAACTAGAATATTTATTTGCATGGAAAGGTGACTCTTGCCTTGTTTCTACTTTTGCAGGACACTAAAACTGCTACAGCAGGGCATTTTTTTGCAAGTAGTAGGATTGGGGATATGATAAAAAGAGTATTATCTGCCGACACACTGCACTAGTCAAGATTAAATTATAAGGTCTATCAAATCTCATAGCTAAGGGCTCTGACTATTATTATTATTACGCAGTTATGTAGATCCATAAACGTTCCCTGTGCTTCAAGGCACTTGCAGATCTTCGTGTCTGAAGAAGCTACAGTGCTAAAAGAACGAGCACCATCAGAAATAAGACACATTTCCCACACGCCACAAATGTGAGGAGTTTTGCACAGCTAATGAGCTTATTTCACCTTCTAAAGAAACCCCAGGCTTGATCCCTGTTGGAACAAGCCCCATCCAGCCGGTTTGACATTACGGGCTTTCTGACCCTTGCACGTCTGGGGAGCACGGGCTGTCCAGATGTACCAAGATTCAAAATTTTGGAAGTCCCAGCCTTAACGTGGGCTCATCTCATGCTCTCCGGCAAGAAGGCTGGAAGCTCTAGGAGAACATTAACCCACACATCTGGAAACTGAGGGACCTCATATTTGGATCCTGAGGCTGATCTTTGAGGTGTTACTGATTGCTACTAATTGAACTGATCTCCGGTTTTGGTGCCATTGGGGTTTTTTGATTGTAGGGCATTATGAACTGTTTTGGCAATGAAACATTTTTTTTCTTTTACACTATTTACGCTTTAGAGAAAATACGGAAAAATGGTGTCTTGTAGCCTAAGTCTAACATGAATGTTGATTTTGTGGGAAACACCCATAAACCTATGTTCTTCAGACTCGGAAGTTTCCACATGGAGCCCTGGGACATGCAAAATTTGTATGCTAACTGCCCCAAATATTATCTACCTGATCCTTGCAAAGGGCTTTTAAATCTTAAGAAAACGGATCGCCTAATCTTTTAGGTTATTCGGAGCCAGTTCTGTCTCTAGAGAATAATAATAATAATAACGATAATAATAACTTCACTGAAACAGACATTTGCACTAATAGTACGTTATAAAAACACAAAATAAAAAAGCGTATCATGAATTGCAAGGATCCTGCCTAGTTGCTTCAGCATCTCGGAGTTTGTAAAATTGGCTGGTTACCTTTTCCAACCTGCTGGCACTGGGCAATTGTTAAAGCTGTGCGTTCGTTGCTCTCTCTTTCAGGAGGACAACTGGGACTGCAGAGAGCACCTGCTCTGAGTAACTTGCCTCTCCTCTGCCCACGCTGCTAAAAGGACCCATCACAGCCCAACAGCACCACACAGACAGTTGTGACAAGGCAGCAGAACAACATGTCCAGACAATTCCTTTATTTCTCCCCTGCTCCTGGTCGAGCTGTTGAATCTCTAACAACCTACATGGAATTTGAGCTCCACCATCCTCTTGTCATTTAGCAACTGCAAGACATACATGTTGAATTTCCTGTGTCATACTGAGAGATGTTAACTGCAGTCTTACTATATTCATAATTACTTTTGGTTTTGTCCCTTGCAGATCATAGCAAGAGGAAGAAAAGCACCCGAGATGGTGTTACTCAGCACGGAGTGTCTATACTGAGAAACTCTCCTAATAGGAACTGCTAGTTTGAAGGAGAGGTATTTTGGGAAACCTTTCCACCCCTTTGCAATCCTTTCTCCTTGGTTTCTCTACTCTGTCACAGGAGTTGATCTAAACAGAACTGGTGGCATTTACAACAGTGGGAAGCTGGCAGGGTATAATAAAAAATCACATATTCAATATTTTCAAGTAAGGTGAAAAGGTTAAAAGCACTTTTCAAAATCTAATTACTACAGCCATTTATTGCCAGGCAAATTTTCACTTCCTTAAGTGGACATTTTATAGGGTTCTGGCTGCAGGCCACTCAGTGGAGGCATTTCACATACGTTATTCTGTAACAAACCTGCGCTAATTCTTCAGAAAGAGCTCTTACGAGGCATGCTCCACTTGATTTACTCTCCAGCTGCCACTTCAACAGAAGAGAATCAAGTTTCTCCTCTCCCTGCTTCTTCATTTCCCATCCAGAAATGTGATGGGACACGGCTGCCTCACCTGGGAACACAGGAACTACTCAAGCCAGGGCTGCTTCACTTACCTGTGTCCTAAACCCACACACTCTGAGTGAAGTTTAACCTTCCTGGCGAGTCCGTGCTCACTGCCAACTTCCAGTAACTAGAGAAAATTCCACCTGAAATTTCCTCTTTTGCAGGCATTGTTGCTGGCGTGCCACTGCAGATGTTTGACGAGATGCACCAGAACCCTGGCTCAGAAGCCAAACCTCTCCTGAAAGCTTTCCAGCTGGCCCCACTAGCAAGTTGTGGGAGCCCTCCCTCCAAGCTCATGAGAAACACAACAGCCCACAAACAAGCTTAATTAAACTGTTAAGCTTCTCTTCACATGACTGGATGCAACTGCAGGCTATAGCTCTTGCCTTGCTTATTTTTCCTCCTCTCCATATTTTTCTTTTTATAAACACAGTGCCCATGGGCTTGTTTCTTATTTTATTTAGAGATGCATTGATGTGAACCAAGTGCTCCATCTGATCAAAAACTGCTTCTAGTTATGCAGAGCTCAGTGATACACACTTCATTGCTTATCTTCTTCCCCTGGCTGATGATTCCCTTACGATAAGGAATAGCTGTGCCTATGTTACCGGGGTTTTTTTCCTGTTGACTTTTGTCTTTCTCAAATTGTTATACAATCAAGAAAAAAAGACATCACCAACCTCAAAACCCAAACACTCAAGAATAAACACACACACACTAGTGTCTGATGTCTGACAATTAAGAAATACTTGGTTTGAGTGGTTTTTTTTTAAAACAATACCTCAAGTGACAAATTCCTCAAAGGAATTCCTGGTGAGCCCTCCCTAAAGTTCTGGAGATTGTATCAAAACAGAAGACTACAGCACCTTCTGTTATTAAAATACTCGAGGAAGACATTTCCTTCACAAAAAAACCCCACTTGCTCCAGATTTTGAGAACATGAGTTTTAAATGCAGCTCATCAGCATCTTAAGGACACAGCAGGACATGACACTGTAAAGTTATTTGCCCTCTGGCCACCTATCACTACAGTCAGGGATCTAGAGTATTCGTAAAATTACACTTGTAATACCCAAGACACTGCAAGAGGAATGAAGCTCAGCCATACAATAAACTCATTTGATACCTAAAAAAATCCTCCATCTAAAATCTGTGGCTGTTTAAAATCTTGAGGAAGACATGTATTCTTTTAAAACATGATAGAGTATATCTAATTCTTTCTTGATTTCTCCTTCTGCAATACTAGCAGACAGCAACTGGAGCATTTCAACTTGATACAAGAGAACCATCGCTGTCAAGGTACAAGATCCTCTGCCTCGAGGAATTAATTCCTTCTGCCCTGCAATCTCTTCTCCACCGGTCTCAAAGGTCAGTGCCAAAACGTCCTTTCCCAACAGCTTCCCGAGCACACTATAAGCAGCCCAGCAAAAGTCTCAATCTGCATAATTTTGTGGCTCTTTAGAGCCAGAACTAAATATATTTTCTTTCCCAGACTCTGTAAACACCTACACAGAATTTCACAGCTTGCATACGTCTCAAAGCTAGAAATCAATTAACAGAAATCTTAACCCAGACTTTCGAGCTCTGGTCTGCTTCAGAGCCTGGACTATTTAAACACCAAAGGCAAGGTCCAAGCTGCCCCTCTGAATTGCAGGAGCTACCCTGAAGGATTAGACAGCCTTTAAGAAACGCTGTGAGCTCCAGCAGCGAGGCTGAGCTGTCAAGACCTAATTCTAAAACACATCTTTGTTCCTTATGCTCTGCGGGTGTCTAAATTATCAACTTTCTCCTGCTAAGCCTCGCGACTCGGGTGAGAATCGAGAATGCATAATGAAATGATAAAAAAAATAAAAAGCGTGACAGAAACCTACAGAGAGAACCGAGTAAGTTTTGATTTCAGGGTTTCCTAGAGCTCAGAAAAGCTTATTTATTAAATCACAGCAATAACCAGTAGTGTGTCTGTGGCAGCGTTGGAGGGGAGAGTGTGGCTGTGTCTGGGTAAAGGGAGCCGGGCAGCTTCTCTGACACATCTTCTGCATCTCCTTCCTTCATGGAATGTGCTCGACGTTCTGCATTCATCTCGGAGAGACCATTCAACAATCAAAGCAGCATCCATGCATGAAGAAGCCGGAATTTCCTGACAGATTAATGTACTATTTCCATCTGAATAAGGGTGCATATCCTCAAAAGCCCCAATGGACTTTGCACCAGACTGCAACCGTTACCCGAGAATGCAACCTGCCTCCCTGCTTTTAAATGCAGAGCTGTCACAGTGTTTTATGTTTTTTCTGGGAAAGAAAATTGGAATGTGCTTCTTGGTTACTGAGGCACAGAGCAGCCTCAGGTGTCAGTGAAACAGTGCTAGACCTGCAAGTACCAAAGAGTAAAGACAGCGAGAGTATTTCACTCAAGTTAAAACCTTGCCAAACGCTTCACTCTCATCCTGACACACAGAGTTCAGCCAAAGGGGCTCGGTTCAAACCTAAAACCTCCTTGTTTCTACAAATCAGTGCGGATAGTACACACGTGTAACTTCTTTCTTATATTATTTAAAAAGTTTGACTTGAGTAAGTATTTAAGGCTGCAACCTTTAAACTTTCCTTCCTGACATGAAAGTACTCTAATATATGGCGTGGGGATCTTTGGCATGAAATGGAAATGGCCACAGATTTAATTAAAATGTAAGTTATTGTTAGCAAGAAAGGTCATGCTAAGAAAATGCAATTTCAGGAGTGTATTAGCAACAACACTCCAGTGTTATTTGCATGTAGAATACATATTTTGTACTTGACATTTAAAAAGGAAATTGGAACTGTTTCTAATGGATGCTTGAACACTTTTGTGTTCTTGTGCTGCTTTTGTTCGTGTTTTTTGCGTAATTAGTTGGATCTCACGTGCAACTATAGTTATATTTTATTCCCTATGCCTGAACGTCTAACCCGTCTGGGAGTTAGTTTATGTAAGTTGGAACAGAAAGCCACTGGTGCCTTAATCCTTACACAGCTACAGCTTCAGAGCAGAGATCTTCACAAAACTTCCACATTTTGGGGCAATCTGCCACCTTACTTGGGAACGGGTTTTTTATCATTCTTCAGGCAGAGTCATGTTAATGGTGACCAAGACCTCGGCTCCATTTTGTTTATAGAGCACTCAAGTGCCTGTGGAAAGGAGGCACAGCTTTTCATTTGAGAGAGAGCTTGGTTTATGGGCTGCTAATAAAAGTAACGGTGTGTCATACAAATCAGTCTAACTACAGGCTAAGTGGGAGGTGAAGGAAAAAGGCATTGACTTAATTGAAAGCATTTGTTTAAAATAAATCAATACAGTGGGCTGGGACTTGAAGGAACACTCCAAATATAACAGCACTGTGTTGTTGACTACAAAGAGACATCTGCTAACTCCAAAGAGGTTTTCACTGATTTCTGTCCTCCTGTCAGTCCTGCAGAAGGAACATAATTGAGAATGACCTTATAGACACGTCTCCTGCTTTATTACCAGAAGTGATGATCCTTCAGTGTGCTACAGATGTGACCAGATGTTGCTGAGAACATAAAGACAGGAGAAGAGCAATGAGTTGTCGAGATGCCATTTGGGCCTCCAGGAAGCACACAGCCTAAAAAGTCTTTTCAAGCCCAATGCTGAATACCTGGCTTGAAAGAACATTTATTGGACATTTCCTTGTAAAAAAACCAAGCATCATCGCGAGGATATCTTGAGACTCCCCATAACCCCACTGCTACGCAATCTCAGGTCTCTACAGCAGAAATGACGTTGTTCCAACAAGGAGCTAAAGAGCTGGGCACGCCGAGACAGCAAACCAAGTGACCTAAGCAAGAATGTGCACAGCAGTTACACCAACTGCCTGTAAGAATGACTCAGGAAGCTAAAAACATCATGTATTTCTCTTGAGCCTTTCTGCCACCAGAGCACAGAGAGAGAGAGGCTCCCAGTACAGAACCATCTGCCCTCCAGGCTCAGACATTGCTTAATACCTTGGAAGGTAGCTGAGAAAATCTCCCCAGCCTGCTGCCAGATCCCTGCATTCACAGGAGCCTTTCTAGGCCTAAGTAGCACAGCAAGGGTGTGTGTGGTACTTCACTAAATTTGGAGTTTCTACCTCTGGATTAGGGTGAATTTTTTCCTAAGAAACTTCAATGACAGCAATTGCTCTGTATAAAAATGTCAGAAAGGGTTTTATTATCTGCTGTATACAAGCAGCCCTAAATAATTGCTAGCAGTCAGTCTGGGATGGTTTTTCTTCTGCAAAGTCCCTTACATTCTCGCCAGCAGGTCAGCTTTTATTTCAAACACTACAAGAAGCTTGTTAAGGCCAGCTAAGTCGGTTTGGAGAAAGAAGAGAAATGTATGTGATGGAAACATGAAAGCACAACATGAGGTTGTGCTGGGTTCCACGACATCCAACAGTTCATAAACTAGTTCGAGTTCTACATCTGATGAAAATAAAATGCAAGCAAAATAATCACATTTCTGACGATTCGTTTAAACGCCGTGTTCAACATGTAATGCGTAGGTTGTGGCCTGACTTTATGCTGAATCGGGGATACGAAGTCTTTCATGTCAAGTCAGAAGCAAAAGCGAATGGGCAAGGTTGATAGAAGCCCCAAATGTTAAGGTGACTTCTGAGTGTGAAATTTAAGCCAAAGTTTTAAATTTGGACGTGTCATTTGTGCTCTAAACCAGCTATTAGCATAAAGGCAGAGTAATAAATCTGAATATTCTGCAACTGCAGTTTTAGAGAACAACCTTGTATGTATTAGTGCATTCTAAGTAGATATGCAAATTAAGCCTTAAAAACTCAGGCTTTGGAAAGAAAGGAGTTAGTAAAAGCAATAGAAACGAAAGTGACATCCGGTCAGGGGATTTCCAAGCCAGTCAGAAAACCAAAAAACTCTGTTGGGACACTCTTGACACATCGCTTCAGAGCCACAGAAAAGTTCTCCAGTGCTGACAAAATGCCGGTGTGATGGCAGGTTGTTCAAACTTGCTTTTCATCTATTCAGTATACACCTCACTTTCACGGTATTTAAAAAAGATTTTATGGTAATATTAAGTCAAAGACTTGACAGACATCTAAACATATTGCACTGCAGTCATCAGCCACATTTGTGATGTCCAAAATACCAGGCTGCTTTGACAAGCTCTAAGTTCTGCAGCATCAAACTCCTCGTTGCCATTTACGCTGCCTTTTAATTCTTCAGCAGCCGATTCATGCAATGTTTTTTCCATGATGAATTTTAAATTCACTTGGCTTACAAATAAGCCAGCTATCCTGCATCATTTCATCCTAGCTGTCTTTGACATTAACCTCTAATCTGCAGAGACTGCAGCTTCCACAGTCCATCCTCACTATAGCCAGGCTATGAAAACGTTGTCTGGACACACTAGATGTGCTAACTCCAGCTACAGCTATGCTTGAATGGCAGATGAAGTCTGGTTTCAAAGCATTTAGGAGTATTAAACAGCTAAGAAGTAAAGAAGATAAATACAAGGCCAAAGCATCTATTTCTGCAGATCAGAGTACTCAAACATCACAGTAACACTTATAAAGACTAAATTAAGCAATTATCAACAGGAAAATCACTGTTACCAGGATATCCTTATGCTTTGGCCAAAAGCAATATCCAGGGAATATCCATTCTGAGGTGAGTGTGTCCTGCTTACTTTAAGGCAAATGCTCCAAAGAGGAAAAATATAGCCTGTGCAGGATAGGGAATCGGGGGAAAATACCACAGCAGTGCTTCTTTTATTATGAATTTTTAAATTAGCAATGAACTGTAAGATTTTGTATGGAGGGAAAGTAAGACCTTTGAATTTTGTCAACGGTCCTTCAAGTATAATGATTTAGGAGTGATCGATGCCAAGTGACACCGGAGCACATAAGAGATTAATACTTGGCCAAGGACAGAGGCGTGCTGGAATCACGCCAATCACTGAACACAGGAATTATTCCCTGCTTGGTATACACACACAAATACAGTATTTCAGCTGCCTTTAAAGAACAAAAAGCAGCTCAAGAGACTTACAGTAGGCTATTTATGCTGCTTGTTAAGAGGATCCATGCTGCAGGTGCCTAATTGCCTAAAGCAATCACTTCCAAATGAAATGAGATAGTTTCACTGTTTGCTTCCTTTCTTCCTTTCCCTCAGCAGAAACCTTGCTTTTACTTTTGTCCCAATGGGAGGAAAAACTGCTGCCAGCAACTCAGATGGGACTGAACTGATTAGCATCCTGGAGTAGAAGGTTAGAAAGTGAATTTTCTATTATGAAGCAATTGCCATTGGAAAGTAATCTTGTTTATTAAGTGCATTTTTATCTTCTCTGGAGGGTTCCTTGACATAAGATAATGGAATTTGCTCACTCTTTATTGTTTAAAACTATAATCATATTCAGAAAAGCGAGCATTTACTGTGTCATTAAACCGAGGTAGGGAGGGCTGACTTGAAGAGTTCTTGCTGTCTTACAAACCTTTTTATCATTTCCATTAACATTGCCAAATGTTCTGGTTTATATTGCAGGCATAAATGAAGTTTTATGGGCTTTCTAGGTGTGTTTATATCCTCATTAATTTCAGCAACTGAGGTTAGTACCGAGCGCGAGACTACCCGCAGGAAGCACAGGAGGAGCCGTTCAAGGGCAGGGCCACGAAAAGCAATTCAGGTCCCATCTACCCAGGGAAAGCTGCTCAGAGGTGTTGGCGAGACGGCGCCTGCACAGCCTGTTGGCACGCCAAGTTCAGCATTTCCAACCACCACCTTCAAAGTTTTGTTGCATCTCGTCCCTGACCTTTGACAAGGCAAGAAACGACTCTCACTAAACCCCATGTTTCTGCTTCCTTATTCTCTCTGGAAAGTGAAAGATCAAAGGTGCCTCTTGCTAATACTGAATTTTTTCTTCCATGCAGCAGAGTCATCCTGACCAGGATTTAGGGTGCTCGCTCGTTTGTTCCACGCTCTGCCTCTGCAAGAGAAGATTTAGCAACTGGAGCCCACCCAGCACACTTGCACTTTCCTTATCATTACACTGATGGCCTCACTCGCGTATTTCTGATCTTTACTCCAGGTTTTCTCTCTCCTTGTGCTTCTCTACATTCTTCGGAGAGCCAGAAAATGTCATCATCTTTCCCCCCTGTCCTTGCTCACCATCCGCAAACAGCACAAGGCTCTGCACGAGGTACACGTACTGGTTTGGTGATTTGGATGCAATTTCAAGCTGAGGGGGACGATTGATTGATCTTAAAGTCCTGGCAAGCCCTAGTCTCTGGCTACGAATAAAAACGATATTTCTCAAGTCGTGCGTTATTACTTCTCATTTGTTGTTTATTGATTAACTGTCAAGAGTAAGATCTTGGTTTTTAAAACGAGGCAGCCGTGGTGGTCTTGTTTTAAAAAGTTTATGAAATCGAATATATAACAGCAAAGGCCACGGTAAAACCAGAGAGTATCCAATGTGGCATTGGTGTGTCTTAAAATCTCTGCTCACAATGACCCTGTAAAATAGAGCATTAATTCATTTTTCCAACTCAAACGTTCATTCTACTCTCAGGAAAGCTTTCCGTGGAAATTCCACAAAATGGAAAGCCTCTTTTTGACATTTTTTGGTTTCAGCATAGGAATTCATTCACTATAGGAGGAAAGGAATGCACTGGTTTCAAACAACAGAGAAGGAGAATTTTGGCTTTTTCGTTGCTTTTGTGCTTCTTTTCCCAGCCTTGTTGGTGCCTCGTGGTTCCTTTGCAAGAAGCCTCAAGGCTGCTGCAGCTGCTGCGTGGATGTGATGGCGTATGAATCCTTATTTTTATTCTGGAAATAATAAAAATGCTGCATAACCTCCCTGTGCTCCACCCTTAAATGGATCAGAGATCCAGTGGAGTTGAGATATTTTGACAAGCTGCAATACTGGAATATTGACTTCACAGTGCACATTTTTGTGAATGTCTTACCCTACTTAAGATTACTACTTTTTCACACAAGAGCTTTTCTTTTTCCACATTTGAAGGAAATTTTTTGTGTGTATTCTGCTTCCCTCCAATGCAAAATAGTGCAAAACAAAACAAAATTAAACCTAAACTGTAAAATTTAGCTGAAAGCTAGAATTACAAAATCATTTCAGTAGAGGCAATAAAAGACTTAACATCCACTAAAACCTAAATTTCTGTATTACAATTGGTATTTTAATGACATTAAATTAGATTCAGAAAACCTCTGAAGCTATATCAAAAAGTTTATATAAAATTTTCTTTTGCATCTATGTATATATGTTATCCATTTGCAGCTCAAGGAAATAATATTTTGAGTTCTTTTTTTTTAACGACACTTCAATGCTGCACTTATAGTCCACATAACCAGCTGAAAGGTAAATAACTGAACCTGTCTGTTTGTCAGAGAGGTGGGTGCCACTCCACAGATTTTACTATTGGACACCACAAGAAAAGGTACGTGATGCAGATTTGGTCAAAATTTGCTTTGTTGTAATTAAAATAACTAAGCAAATTTGGAGCAAAGAGTAAATATTTACAAGAGGTCTGAAATTCCCTGTGTTGTACGTGCGCAAGCAATGACAACATCCTGTTTCCCCAGACTTTTCAACAACCGCCAAACACCACGATTACAAAATTGCCGGTTTCTGCCCCCTCCTCCCCAAGCTGTGAAAGGAATCCTGTGGCCTGAAGGGGGTAGGCACCAAGTCGAGAACAAAAAGCACTATTTTTACCTTGCTGAAACAAATCTCCCTCCTCCCAACTGAAAAACAGAAGCCTGGACATTCTGTCTCCCAATAGAGTAGATTTTTGATGGAGTGGTTAATTTAATATCTACTCTAATTTCTCGAGAATTAAGAATGTGTTTACCAAGTGATGCCCCTAAAAATTCATTCAGTAGAGATGTAGGTCAACCCTGATCAGGAAGGCTGCACTGTTCTACTGAAAACTAAGAATACTGGAAATATTAATAGGGTATGTGGCTATACAACCGTATAACGTAAGACTCAGTAAAGGTAATAAAAGAATGGTTGTTTTCTGTTTCATGTGGTAGCAATGGAAGAACATAAATATCTGTCAAGAAATACTCGTAATAAGCCACATCAGCAAAGAGACCAATTGTTTTTCACTTACAGGCTTCTCTAAGTTACTGGTTTTGTAAGGACTTCAGATATAGAACTTCAGAGTCTGATTTATCAAGTTGAGATGACAAGTCAATGCTCCTTTCCATGGAATTTAATCAAGAAATTTCAGTATAAATCAACACAGAAAATGTCCTCTTAATTATTAAAACCATGTTGCATATAAATAGTCTGTTTCTAAAATGTTATTCTTCATCTCCTTCCACTCTGAAAAATCAATAAAGAGGTCGAGAAACAGCAGTAGGCTGTGAAAAAAGCTCCCTCCTATATACCTATGGAAGAATTTATTTGGGACAAACAAAAATAAGATGTTGGCACCAGGCCTAATTTATCAATGAACAATAGCAAAGAAGATGCTGCTATTTATTATTTAACCTTTTTGTGAATTTTTCTTTTAAGGATACATAAGTATCCTGTGTTACAATGTTAAAAATGTCGGCAGGCTGGTTGTTCCTCGTTGTTCCAGCAGCTGGCAGCTGTAGTTTTCTTAAGTTTCTACCCTCTGTTTCTTCTTTGGCTGCTCTTTTCTTATTTTTGCCTTCTACCTTAAGCTTCTCTCCTTTCCCTTGGTAGTTGAAATACCAGCTAATTGACACAACAGACTGTTTCACATTCGTCTACTGGTGACAAAGGCCACTGTTTGGACTGCAGTAAAAGACAAACCAAGGTCATAATTAAGTCTCTTTCTATACGCTTGGATTTTACCCAGCGCAAATTACAGTCTAAGAATAGATTTCCTTCTATTAAGTTCACTTAGGATGTGGCAGATGATGGAAAACCTACCCTGGGGAAGGCAGATATGATTAATGCTATTTTGTTTACAATCAGATTTGAAAAAAAAAAAAACTTCAGACACTCCCCCCCAAAAAATCTAAGACAAAAAAAGGCCAATTAACCTGAAAGGAATTTTGAGAGATTCAGAAAATTTAGAGAGGGAATAAGTAGGAAAATGAACAATGATTTAATTTGTGGGTGACAGAATGTCTGAAGTTAAGCCTGGTCTTCAATGACTTTTTTCCTGAACATCAGCCTACTGTGTTGCAAGCTATGCATCGAGAACCATCCATCAAGGTAAGAAATTCAGTGTTATGAATCACAGCTGACTCATCTTCTTTGTAGTTTGTAGCAAGGTTCAGTTAACACATTGTGCGCTCTGATAGGAACAGCTGCTGTATGGGGCAGGAAACACCAAAGCAGAAGAATGCTAGGGTGTACAAGGTAGGCAAGGCTTGCAAAGCTCAGGATTATGACCTGTATTAAAAAGACGGCAAAAAGATCCACGGATTTACGACGGCTGCAGACTGGCGACCATGGTGCTCAATGGAACTACTTTCAAGAGAGTCCTGCAAACTAGGGGGGAAGTGATTTGATGGAATCATCAGCTTCAGGAAAAAACAGGATATTTGGAAGTTTGTAAATGAATTAGAAACGCGTTTTTAAGAGTTATGAGGTTTGTTCCTGCCTACTGAGCAATAGCTTTGACAGTTAAGTTTTAAAATCTGCCAGGGGTTACAAGGATGGTCACTCTGCATAACGACACAGATCAACAGCTAGTATTTAATATATATTTCTGTCAGTCAACGCAAATCAAGCTTTATTTCCATGAACTCAAGAAATTTCCTAAAGGTCAACATTACTCTTTGTGTAATGAGATCATCTATAATGTTACATTGACTCCAGCTGCTCCGGGAATAATTCACTTATCTCCTTTTTCTATTTCAGTAGAGCAGTTATATTAAAAAGCATGATCTGTTCATTGAAAAAAAGAACGTTGAGAAGGATCGTGTTCCTCACCTTCCTACCCGGACTTGTTCTCCCCAGTATGACTGCACTGAGGGCTGGGGGTTACATGCCCTTTTCTATTTCAAATCCATAGAGTAGTTGCCTCAATCGCGGCTCGGGCAGCACGTACTGCCCGGCAGATGACAGGCACATCACCGGCCAAGCGCAGTAAGAACCTTTATAAACTTAAATACGTTCTGCAGATCGAGGGTAAAAGCTCCGTTCAATTTTCTGACTCTTAGCAGCTAAAGCAAAGAGAAAAACTGGGTTTTTACAGGGGGAAAGCAATCACAAGCAGCAATTACTCAAATAAAGCTGCTGCCAGCTGTTTAGTGCTTCGAGGAAAACACCTTCCCTCTGCACCCTCCCCCCAAGAAGTTCTACAACTGAAACTAATGCTTCATACTTGCTTCATCTTCCAAGTAATTTTCTATTTTGCTCTTTTTCCCCCTCTCTTGCAAACCAAGCAGTTAAATTCACGTCTGAACAAAGACACAAATTAGTTGATCTTTCTCAAGAGTTGATTTCTGTCGACAGCAAGCTATTAGCCAAGTCACTGCCAGCGAGTGAGAGGAAGGACGCGCTAATGCTGTGCCATCGGTGTGCCCCTTCAGCACAGCGAAAACGTCATCTGCCTTCGGAAAAGAAGCAGCCAAAAAAGGTAAGTGACTTTTCTGATGAAAGGAAATGAATAAAAGAAATGACGCCTTTGCCTGAAAATAGAAATCTTCTCGTTAAACTCAGGCTTAGGTATAGAAAAGCAAAGGGCAAAAGCCGGAGTGGGAAATGCCAGCCACGCCACTCTCGCCCCAACATCTTACTCAAGAAGTGACACTAACATTCAACTAAAGTTCCCATTGTTGGAAACTGATTGTTGCAATTACTATTGTGAGAAATTAGCCTACCGAACTAAACACAAGATGTGTAGAGTCTAGGAATAAATACTTGAGTAAAATTGCTGAACCAAACCTAACAACACTGAGGACGAAAGTTCAAATGAGCTGAAATCCATTATGTGTCACCATTTGTATTCATTAACTGCCTTCAAGCTCATGGAATATCAGTCAGGATTCTCGTTTCTTGTGGAAATATTTAAGTACTGTACCTGTAACTGTGACCCAGAGCGTTAAATCTGGCCAGATTTTCAGCCAGCGACATTACAGTGGGACTTCATTACTGGTCTCATTATCAAAAGACAACTTGTACCTTATTACTCTCTCAGTTTCCCCTCCTACTCTTCTACGACTGGTGAAGTAAAAAGAGGAATACAGGCCAAAACGTTTACATGCATCTTTGCAGTTTTAAGTGCTTATTAATCTGTTCAATCTATAATCAGATATTACCTGGTTTTAGTACCCGAGTACCAAGAACTGAAATACACCTCAATCATCATGAAGCCGCTTCAAAGCAATGAGAAGTTTTTTCCCAGCCACCACAATCTGGCATCCAATGGTGTCTGCAAGCTGCACACCACATTAGTCTGAGAAACTCATTAAGGTATCTGGAATATTAAGATGATAGCACTGTTCTGAATAGCACTGTGCACAAGCAGATACGGCAGATGGCCCAGCCTGCTGACACCTGTGCCGGTTTGCTGTCTTGCTGACAGATATAAAGAGTCAGCAGTAAAATTCTAAGATACATGATCATAAAACAAGGCTCCGACAATAAAATTCCCATCAAATCTTCAGTTTTCTAGATGCTTGTTTGTTCATAAACAAGCATTTTGTATTCAATCATGGAATTTGAAACAAGAGATGCACAGGATGGAGTTTGGTTTTTATTTCTTTAAACACCACTTAGGTTTTTGTGCACCGTTCTACTTGGGAGCCAACCCTCTTTTTCCTTCCGTGTGATAACAAGAGTGCTGTTGGGGTCATGAGAAACTTGATTCCTCCTCACTTGGATGCTCAGATGACATATTCACTTTTGCTCCTCATTAGTCCAGACTCGGAGAGTACTTTCAATGCTCCAGGGGATCTGATTAAAAACAGACAAGCCTTGAGATGCCACAGCTTGCCTTACTGCTAACACTGATGTGATGAGAACTCTGATTTCTCTCCAGCAAACTGAGAGATGCTTTCAGGTTTTAAGGAGATATGCAAACCCCAAGAAAGTCCAAGTTACTGAGCAAATCTCACAGTCAAATGGCGTACCTGGAATCATATCAAGTATAGAGAAAAAGGTCATTTAAGATTTAAGGTTTCTTATTTGCTCTGGCTTGACGTACAGAGTGTAAGGTGAGAGATGGCTCAGCTGTCACAAGATTAAAAAAAATAATGTTTTTTAATACGATTTGGGAAAAATGCTATTTTGTTTGCACTCATCAGCACTACTAGTAGACAACAGCATAGCTTCCATTCACAGGAGAGAGAAGAGAGAATACATTTGTGTTATATTCAATTATATTTGAAAAATACCACACTTCCTTTTGATTTGCTTTTAGTTAAAAGCACAGCACTAGCTGGCAATGCTCAGGAGCGCTCCAGCTGCCAGGACATTGCCAGAGCTCCCGCACTAGTGGGCTGTTCAGTGGTAGCCCGGAGACCTGTCATTTCAAAGAGACTTTGAACTCATCTCTGATTCTTGGGACACGTTTTCTATCTTCCCGGTTACTACTGCAGAGAAGAAATAAAGCACTATTATGGACAACTTTGTGTAAGAAAACATTTCTGCCTTGTACCGCTGGTGTTACCTAGTGAAATAATGATTTGTGGTTGACCTTTCAAAAACTATGCACAAAATTTTATGTAGAATTGTTCAAGAAGCATGGCTTGCTACAGGTGGCTTTGTCAGAAAGTAAACTGTCAGAAAGCAAACTGCAAGCTTTAATGCTGCAACGCTGGGGCGTTCTTCATTATTGAAATAAGCCTGGATGTGTTCCACCAATCAATATCGGAAATTAATTTCTTGTATTTCCTGGCACAAATATGTCTCATCAGCACTGACTTTTTGTACCATAACCTCAAAAGGGCAAAGCATGCCAACCAATGTATGCTGATGGATTTGCAATTACTGGTAACCAATGTCACACCATCATGTTTGGTCTCAAAGCCTGCGCTTTCAGAAAACTCTTAAAACCATACATCTGTGTCAGCTGTTAGCCCTCGTGGGGTTAATGCCACTTCATCCGTTTCTTCAGCTTGATCTTGCATCTTCAGGTCAGAGGTTTGGCTTACGAGGCTACAACTTTTCTACTACTAAGTATTCTCTCACTCCCAGACAGACATTGTCCCTGTGCTCTGTGTCAGAAAAACTGTTCTTTAGTGAAGAATAGTCTTACAAAAGACACAGTGACGCACTCATGAGAAAACCATTGGTATATTTTTCTTCCGTGAGACAAATATTGAATGGCTCACAGTACAGCAGGACACTTAGTAGGCACAAATTTGTGATCTGATACAATCACAGATGATTTTTTTTGCCAGTTACACCACAAAATGCCTACCTCCTGAAAAAGCTACGTCCTTACAAGACAACACAGGGAAAGACGTTTGTACTGGGGACAAATCAAGGGGCAACAGAGACTTGAGGAAAGGGGTAGCAAAGCCTGCCCTGCAAGAGTGAAAAACTCATGGAGTTTAAGCTTTGATAAACATCAAAGGAGAAGAAAGCGAGGAAAGCCCAGATAATTCACTAGATCCTAGTCCTAGCTATACATTCTGCATCCCAAAGATGTGCAGTTACTTTCTTTTCCTCATGTAGATTCTCTACTGAATTAGGACTGTCAGCCCTCCATTTAAAAACTTGTACAAGTTCAATAAAGAGAATTTCTAATTTAACATGGTTTTATTTGGAGGTACAATTTGCTCCATAAACGTGAGTTAAAGGCATCCAATCTTTAAAAGCAGTAAATGGTTAAGTGGCTACCGCACTAACGTGGAATTTTTCTTGTGAAAGGTGCTTTAATTAATAGCTGTCCTTCCAGCAGAGCTGATTGCAGAAGATGATGTTAGACACATGCTGGACGTGAGGGCAAAAACTAGCGATATGCTATTATCCCCCTCCTCTGCAACATATTTTTTAAGTATATATTTCCATTTAAACACACATTTTTATTCCAGGTTGGTAGACCGGACAAATTAACCCCCAGGTGTTTGCAAAAGATCTCAATTTGACAGCAAGACATACATTTATATTAGTTTTCAGAATGTGAATGCTCTCTGGATAGCCAATTCCATTCTCAGCACTTCAGTATAAGATTCAGGAAAAAAATATGATATTTGAACTTAGCCTAGCAGGAAGCTTCTGGCACTGTATTTTAGACTTTTTCTCTGGTCTTCCTAGTCTCTTGTCAATTACTCACTTGCACGAGTGACAAAACTCTGAAGAATGTCGCAATCTATCAGTAGCACTAAGGAGTGTTAACAAATTTATGTACGTGTGTTTCTTGGTTTTGTTTGTATTTTGGTTTTTGATTGCTTTAATTCGCCTCCTTCCAAGAGTAATCACAGACAAGGCACTGGTTGACAAATTTAGTATTTCAAGTCCCATTCACAGGAATATTAATACACCTCTCTGGGTTCACATCAGCAGCTGAAGGCTCTACCTTCTCCAATTTTTGCATGGAAATATTAAGGGATGCAATTACTTGCAGCACTACAACGTTGCTGTGGGATTTAATACAACCCTCAGAGAGACAATATCATGCAGATCATGAAGTATCAGGTAATACCTCCATGGATTTGCCAAAAAAAGTCTACACTCCATGAGGCGTATCAATTCACTGTCACACGAGCTAAGTTCAAGCAAGGCCAAAAACCTGAATTCAGCAAAGGTAATCTTCAACTCCAAGCAAGTATGGTTTTGTGGGCACACTGTCTTTTCCAGCCCATGCTTTTTCAATGACTAGAGCTTGAAAAAGAACTTGTCAAATAATCTGTATCAACCTACAAGCACACAGGGCTGGCTGACCCTGAACATGAAATTATGAAAAACCCTGCCTGCTGCATTACCCACACACCTGGAAAATTCACCCTGCTGTTAAGATCACGGTGTTGGCCTCTAACTGACATTCTGTGGGGTTGTTCTTATTTGATTTTTTAATAGATAACTAATGAGTTTTCCAATCTAATGAATATATATCTTAACTTCCCAAGATATAATGTTATGTGCCCTGCGCACGATAACCCCCTCCTTGCAAGGATAAGGAGCAGGCCATATCTTCTCTTAAAAACACACAAACAAATAAACAAACAAAGCTAACTTGAAATGCTGAGGCAGCAACACTTTCTCCAAGATGTGTAAATTATTTTTAAGAGGTTCATAATATTTGTCAGCTTTGATTAAATAAACAAATTCTTTCACTGCCACTTATTTCCCCCAAAATTTAGAATTATAGAATCAGACTTTGAAGGTTACCAATAGCAGTGCTGAAGGCATCATCTATGTTCATCATTTTGTGCTTTGATTTTCCGATTAGGAAAGCACTGACATGCCAATATAATAGCTAAGTAGCAGGGAAATCATTATTCAAGAATCTGAAGTAATGCCAGATCTGGCTTCTGTCTTCGGTGACTATATTCCTGCCCTATTGCTTTCCCACATCTCCTGTTTCTGAATGCAGCATCACCAAAATTAACATGTGCTTACAAAATGATGTGTTTACTCCTGTGAAAGCAAGGGGGAAGGTTGAAAAAAGAAAGAAAAAATCACTTAAAACACTCAGAGTACAAACTCATTCCCTGAATGATGTCAAGTCATTCAATCCACCAGCCAATTCCTAGGATATACAGGTTTAAACCATACTGTGCTTTTACAGCCCAAGAGCATCATTGTACCTTGATCCCAGTTACATGTATGTACTTAAGTGTGCATTTACTTAAACCAAAGAAAAAGGAAGGAACCATGCTTAGGAAGTGCCTGCTCAATAATAAAACTAGCCCAAAACTGCCGGTGCGCTCTGTGGCTTGTTTAATTCACATTCTCAGTAATAATATTCAAAAAATAAAACAAAAAAAAATCCTTTCTTAGTTATTTCAGATGTAAGGAATTATTTATTATATCAGGACTTTTGTTTCTGCTTGATTCTTAGATGCAGCATATTAATAGCTCGTTAACGAGCTGTAAACATCCATTTTCACAAAATGTAAGTAATGGATGTCAGGACAGAGCACCAAGTAGGGTGCAACCAGATTTTGGGGAGGTGTGGGGAGGTGGGCGAGAGAAGCTTTTCCCAACCGATAAAGAACAGACGAGCATGTGTCATATATAAAATGAAATTGCAAATCCTAGTAGGGTTTATTATTAGCGCAAGGACTGGGTCTATTTTTTGACAAAACATTGTCTGGAGAAAAGGCAAGACAAGTAAAGGCACACAGCCTGGGATTCAAGCACTGGGGTGTATTTTAATGAAAGGACTGCGTGAACCTGAAAGGCAAATCCAGCATCATTCCAGGGGAAGCACTTCCATCTTTCCCTGCCAGCCAAAGACACATATGTTAGAGCCTAAAACCAGGATGTTTGCTTCTTCACCCAGCGTTCCAGCCAATTGCCTGAGAAATCTGGGCCACAGGATCACACTCAAATTCCCCCAAAGCCTTCAGAATTGCCAGATGTGTAAGAGAATTGACAAAGGAGTACGGCTGAGATAAAATAGAGCCTATTCTGCACATAAAACCTGTTTCTAAGGTGCTGCCAAGAGAAGCTGTGAGAAGTGAGGTTAAGGGCACACACAGCAGAACTTAACTGTAGTTAAAGATCCAAGGGTGGAGGTTCAAGTCACCAGGAAACCAGAGTCTGACAATGAAGTTACTTCATGTGACCAAAATCATAAAGTATCTTCTATAGGCACCACAGTTTAAAAATCCGTGTGCTAAAGATGTGCTACACAAAGGGCATTTAGATTTTAGATAAAACACGAGTAGACCCTGGCCTGTGTCCGTTAGTGGAAGGTGTTCAGAGCACAGAAACAACTCTGCAATCCCAAACGGAACACATATGGTTCCGTTGTGGGGGGGTTATGTTATTTTTCTAAGTGCCAGACATACTGAAATTCTGATTTTAATCGGGTGTAAGTTACAGCAGTAACTGTATCCCCCCGGCTCTCAGGAACAAATGATTTGAAATGACGGCATCATACCGGGCTTGATCGTGACTCTTCACTAACTCTCCTCTGAAACCTCAGAACTGCACAGGTCACACTAATGCGGTTCAAATCCCCCGTACGCAAGGAGGAGCAAGAATTCTTCCAACAGATTTTCTTTTCAGCCTTTGAATCATTTTACTTTCTATGTCTTCTAGGCCTTTCCCTTAGCCAGGAGAGGCTCTGTCCCTCACATATGCCACTTGTATGCAATTTGTAGTCACTACAAAGTTAAGTGACCTCTCTGAGCTATTGCAAAGATGTCATGGAAAAAAAGAGGAGCTCTACTCATTTCCAGAAATTACTTGTATTGAAAGATTTTACAATTAAATTATCGACGTCTGCACTTAAATATTTCATAAATTTATACCTAGCCATTTTGACTACAATGTCAATACCTTTAAAAGAAAGGGGGAAAAAAAACTAACCCCCAAACATTTCCTTCATAGAATAAACTATTTACTTCTTAAACTGACAGAAGAAACAAATGAATAAAACCATTAAACATTTTCTATGGAAGAAACCAAATGCCTTAGAACAAACTTGTTAAATATATATATTTAAAAAAAAAAAAAGGTTTGTCCTTTCCATAGCGTACACCAAGAGAACAAATAAAGATTTTCATATTGCAATCTGAGTGCTACTCGGGATTCTGTTGATCATGCAACTGTTTTCTTACTCCCACTATTTTTGTATATGGTTTTATTCAAGTGAGTTCAGAAAAACACTTCACAGAGTTCCACAGTGTGACCCGAGAGCTGCAGGGGAAACCTGTGGTGGGGGAGGCCTCGTCTCTCAGTGAAAGAAGACCAGGAATTTAAGAGCTAAATTAATTCTGCTCGTTAACGAACCTTGAACAGAGACCTTGTAGAATACTAGAAATAAGGTGCCATCCTCTCATTCACTACACATGGCATTTTTAAGAGTTTTACCATTTCCATTAATGTTCACAGAATTATTTTAATTGGACCAGGGTCATAATGCACCTCTGCCTAAGAGGACATAAGCATCTGTTACATCTGGTATCCAGAATAAACAGGTTTATTTATAGACATACTAAGGCCATAGCTACATTCCAGGTTACGCCATTTGGAAGCACATCACAGAGTCAACTCTGCTCTACCTCCTAACAACGCTGGGAGCGATGGTTTGGAGTGGTGTTATTGAAACAAAACTTAGGCTGGGTGTTTTGCACAGTTAGTGCTCCTCCATACGTGCTAGCTACTCTGTTATTCCCAGAAAACCCATCCCCTTGGCTGAACTAACAAATTTGCAATGTATTAAAATGTAGTGAACGTAACGCATTCAAAATTAATATTTTAAGAAGGGAACCGATTTAGCTATTCTGGTTAAAACACTCTGGGCAATCAGCAGTGCCTTACTTCTGTTTACCTGACATTGTGGAGGATGCCTCCAGAAGTCAAATCACGATCTAAGCAAACACAGCAACAATAAAAAAATAAATAAAAATAATCTACCGCTCACGTCCTTCATTAGTTCCTGGGAGAAATAACTGCCCGAACATCTTAAGCTTGTAAACTTGATGTACAGAGAGGGCCTCGAAGGGACCAATCCCTACTGACCGACACACAAATGCTGAAAAGTTCAGCAGTTCTCAAAGGCAGCAACCAAATTCCCTTCCCTGTCTAACTTCTCCGTATCTCTCCGAACAGTCAAAATAAAAGGGAAACTGTAAAACACGCCACTTGGGATTTGCAGAATACCTTGTTATGCGGAAATACATGTACAACTCCTCTGGACTAAAAACTGATGAGCAAAACCCTGCTCCACTGAAAAGAGCATCTCCACAAGAATATGCCGGCTTCAGCGAAATCGCAAAAAGACAGCCCCTTTCTTGAGGTGTCCAGGGATCTACTTCTGTGGAAAGGACACAGTGGAAGCAAGAGATGGCACCAAAGAGCAGTCGATCTGATGATTTCAGTAACTGTTCGAGATATGGGAGAGATATTTCACCTTCTTGTTCCTCCTCAGTTGGAACCAGCACTATCGTGGCAAGAGCCTTGAGCACCAGCTACCTTTCTCTTATTTTACAAAGGCCATTGACAAAAGCTTAAACGAAAATACAGTTTAACGTCAACAACTCCTGCCTCATTTTGCAAACCACTATTGCAATATCTTTCTCAGGAGCTTCATATTTTTAAACCTTTCTAATTTATTTTTAAACTAATTGGGTAAAAGTCCCCTCCCTACTACAAGTCCACAGCTCTTAAGAGAATAAACGCACAGAGAGACCATTTTGGGTTGTCTCTGCTAGTAAACTCTTCCACAGCTGAAACTCGTCATCTTTATTCTTTCATTTTAAAGGATGCTTGTTCTTAAGCAACAATCAATTATTTACGTATGAACCCATAAAAGAACATTGACATTAGCTTACATTATTCCATTTGAAGACTTTGAAATTTGTATTAGCTATTAAGAACAGACAGTATTTCTGCTATTTTATATTGGTGTACTTGCGTAGTAGTCAAGATGCTTTAACAAGCTGTTTTATCTAGTAATCTCACGGCTTCAGAATTAGAGTGAAAATTATAGACCTGGTAAAGTGTGTAATAAGACACATTTATGGTGTAGTTTTATTAAGGCATATTTCCCCCTGAGCTGAATATTCTCTTTTTCCATGAGGATAATGTTTCACAGCTATCAAGAAAAACGTTTGCTGTGGGAGCTATGGTCTATCTACTGTCATAACATGTGTGCTTATTTTCCTCGTTACACCTAAGCCTTTTCTTGTGCTTCTTAGTAATAGCATTACCTGCAGATCTGAGGATGCTCCACTTTGTAGCACACACCAATCTCTACGTATTCCCAGCTCCTTCCTTTTTCCAGATAGGACTGTTTCCTCACGCTTTCTCAGAGACAGGGAGAGGAGCCTGTTTCCTGCAAACAACACAAATACATTCTGATTGAGCTGCAGCAGCCACATGGCACATGAAGGTCAAAGGAGAATTCAGTGACTACCCTGAAATACTAGAGAATACTTGCCTTGTGTTTAATTATCAACTCCAAGCTTCGCAGCAGTCAAAGTATCTGCATACATCAGAGCACTGTGCAGACTCCTCACCAGTTTCTTTGGTATTTGCATGAAAATATTTTGTAGGAAAACCTATGCTTATTATTTTTGCAGCTCTGTTTCTCCTTGTGCTCAAGAAATTCTTGGGAGTTTGCAAAAGCAAGACGACGCAATATTTTTACCTTTGGCGTGCGTGCATTTAGTGCCCAAATGTTATTCTTCTCCTCTGCCACAAAGCTAACAGGGCCTAGCTCTAATTTCTCCTTCATTGCTCCTCAAAATCTGTGAATGCCCTGGTTCTTTCCACATGAATCTCAACCATGCATAAGACACCTCCATCTTCATTTGGGATAACAAAGCGTGCTTGTGCGCAGTTTGCGATATATTCAGCTCTTGGAGGAGACAGAAGAGCGCAGTCCTTCCCTGCCTAACAGCATTTGCCACTTTTAAACTAAATCATAGCAGGAGGTGGGAGGAAGAAAAACCTACCCCAAGGCTACAGAAGGGAAGTAAACTACAGCTGGAGAGCCCCTGTGCTCAGGAAGCAGGAGGGCACACAGTATTTGCCATCAGGAGAGGACAGTAGCTGAAGCCATTTCCCTAAACAGCCAGCAAAACAGATTTCGGGAAAGGCAAAAGATCTCAGAGTTGAAGAGATTTAGCAGAATCCAAAAGCGAGTCTGTAGGACAGAGCAGGAAGCTGCTAGGAGACGTAAATGGAAGAAATTTAGGTAATTTGCTTTCACCTGCCAGGGGGAGAAACCCATAAAAAGCAAATATTGTACAGCTTAGGAGTGTATTGCTCGGTTATACAGCGGTAACCTCCAGCCATTTTCACACCTCATCCTCAACCAAGCACACCATCTTTTTTCGCAGTTGCAAGCTCATGACGACCTTATGCTTGCAGGTTTATTCACAAGGCTGCATCACACCTCACCTCCCTTTTGCTGAACTAACAGCTATTTGCTGACTTAAACCCCCAGAGGCCAGAAAGTCTTTTCTTTCTGGTGGTCTGTTTAGCATAATTAATTTAAAATACACTATCTACTTGTAGTTTGTATTGTTTAGATAGTTACTGTTAAACCAGATGGGAGGCTCCAAAGCCCAGAACTTGTCACCAGCCTTGTGAGCTTACCTAGTAAAAAGTTTTATTTTAACAGCTATTTGCTGACTTAAACCCCCAGAGGCCAGAAAGTCTTTTCTTTCTGGTGGTCTGTTTAGCATAATTAATTTAAAATACACTATCTACTTGTAGTTTGTATTGTTTAGATAGTTACTGTTAAACCAGATGGGAGGCTCCAAAGCCCACTTGTCACCAGCCTTGTGAGCTTACCAATGAAAGGTTTTATTTCTATCAACAGAGTTATCTCTATTTCTATTTCGCTCAGCAAAGGAAGCCTACAGCAACGTGTTAACAGTGATACAGTGATACTTCCTCAGTCACTGTAGCTTCTTGATAAACAATGAATAAATCAAATTTAGGTCTTCAGTATTCTTCTGTTAAAAATGCAATGTTTTCCTCAGATCAGGTTCTTCAATACCTGAAATTAACTGCTCGCTGATCTTCCTCTACTTCTGGACAGGAACAAATAGTCTATTTCTAACCTTGCATGAAGCGCATAAACCTCATGATTGTATTGCTCTGAAAATTCACCATTGGCCCGAGGCACTACGCCACTAGGATATTAGATTAGGTTTCCCTTTTGCAATTGGTCATTCTTACTTTTAAGACTGCTCACGGAGCAGGGCCCTGAAAATCCAATGTTAATTGCTTACATTTAGAGCTACTTTCTTCCTGTGACATGACTCAATCTTGCTATCATTATGTCAAAGAGAAAATGTCCATTACCCTTCGTTTGTAAGGAAACATTATTTTTCTGAGACTACAAAGCACTGACATTTCAGTCTAGTAAATAGCCTTGATTTAGAAAAGAGAAACAGTGCTAGAGGTGCTGTATGATATAGGTGACAATGGCTGAAGTTTATTTTAGTAGAAAATCTAAGGAGCAGCAGGCAAGGAAGGCTCATTACCTCCTCTTTCCTATACTACCCATTTGAGTTATCTGCGGGGAACACCTAGCATATCTAGTTGGCACAAACCAGTTTAACCGAATCTCCAAAATGCAGTTAGCTATTGCGCAGACGGCATATTGGTCTTGCTAGAAGTCAGGCTTATCAATGAAGATATACCATAAAAAGCTCAAATATATGATGGCACTATGCTTCATATTTTAAATATTCTTCAAGTTTCACTGGTACTTAGAAAATAATCAGGCAAAAATGGACGATCACTTGACTAGTAAATACACTCCTTGCAAATAATCTTGCGGTAAGTAGTCAACTGAATTGCAAGACTGATGCAGACGTGATTTACAGGTAATTGAGCTGCGTGTGCAGGGAAAGAAGCTCCTCTCCTTTTCCAGCTTTCATGGAAAGCTTTTACATCAGCAGGTTTCAAGTAGTAGTTTCAATGCAAACAAACACAAAAAAATACCATGTAAGACCAACCCAAAGTTCTGAAGCACCTCAAGTTACAATACGGTGATGTTAAATGCACACAGGTAGGTATGTCTTCGCATGTTAACAGCAAAGAGGCCCCAAAATTTTCTTAGAACACTCATAGACAAAAGGGTAAAAGTCAGAATGTGGCCAAGACACTTGAATATGCAGTGGGAAATAAACAGAAACAAGCATCAGTTTTCACTCAACGCATACTATTTTTCTCCCCCTAAGGCTCAGCAAAAATCAGTATTAAGTCTTGAGAAAGAAAAGGATTTAATAATGCCTTTGTCTGAAAAAAAGCAAATTAAGTAGGTAGATGAAATTTGGAAAAGTGGTGCTCAGAACCAGATTAAAGTTGTTTTCTCACAGTTTAATCTCAAGTCAATTGCAACATGTTGCTTAGAAAGCTTTAAAAAAGAGGTAAAATTAAATTATTTCAGTTAATTGGAGATTCAGGAAAGAATTTATTAACTGTAAAAATGGAAATGCTAATTACTGTAAGATGTTTAAAGGAGGATAATGTACAATGGTTTGCTTTTGGATATAGCTTTGGTAACTGCATTTGAACTTCTATTAAGTTTGATTTTTGCATCAAACTCCAGTTTGGAATTACTGAACTCTGTAATGTTGCCTGAGAGCGCCAAAGCTTTCTGTACACCAACACCCCCTCCCCCCAAACAGCTAAGATAGATTTTATTTTACACAGGGTCAGGTTTTTTATATCAGAGACACCGATAGGTACATTCCATCTCTGCATCTCAACATTTCAGTTCTAGAAAGATATCAGCTGGCTCAGAAGGATTCAAACAAGAAAGCACAAATACCACATCAGAGCTAATTATATATACACAGGATTAATAAAGTCAATAAAGAGCGAGAATAATAATGTTGTTCAGATGGATTGGAAGCGTATAAATAGAAAAATAAGACTGAAAGTGCCAAGGGAAACAGGGGCTATACGCTAGAGTAATGGCTTGAAGACAGGTTAAAGAAAAAAATGAAAGAAATCTGCATGATAAGAGTTTCCCAATGGAAAATGTGAAATCTTTGTCACTTGAATCACTTAAAAAATGTATGAAGAATGCACGTGAGCAAATACTGCTGGAAATATCTGAGTGGCACAGAGTGATACAGAGCAGATGACTGGGATTCCTTTCCATTCAGGGTCCCCAGCCAACGCAAAACTGAACACAGTAGATAAATGCAAAGTGCCCAGCCTAGACTTAGTTTTTATTATTATTTTTTCGGTCAGGTTTGAGATGCTCCTTAGCAAAAGAAGAGGGAGGGAGAATGATGTGGCTCAGCTCCCTGGTGATAGAGTTCCTGCAGCCATAGACAGAATTAAATATAAATAGAGAAATTGTCCTTATAAACTTTTAAATGAAATCTCAAATTTGGGATTAAGACGTACTAAGCTTTTCCCCAATTTTCTGCTAAAAGAGATCTTCTCAAGCTCAGGTGTGTCAAAATGAAGATATCTGCCTCTATCGCAAGCTCATTTGAGCCAGCATTTTCAGCCCTGTCTAGCACCAAGATGAGATAGCCCAGGCAATTTTGTAGAACAGGTCCCAAGCTGGAGCAGTAAGATTGCTCTTGGTGAGATTTACGGCAAGTCATTACTGATTAGTATTACTGATTGACAATGATTAGTAATCCTGCAACGATAAGTCTTATTCTACAAGACATGGTTACAAAATATCAATTACAGTCAGGGAATGGGTGGTTTTAGACATTTTCTTGCTCATTTCTAGAGGAAAAACTAAAGCTACATCATTCACTACTAGCATCCTGAAAAGCTCAAGAACGTTTTGTGAAGCTTCCTTGTTTCCACAAAATACTTGTATTTGACTTTTCTATTTTTTACACTCTTGTGCATCTGCATAGGCATGGAAAAGCTGTTGACAAGAGTCAAATGCACTGGGATGTAGTTACTCTACTAATTATAACTATTCTCTCAATTTAGGAAGGCTGCACATTTATCAAACATGGAATTTCACATCGTTTTGGATGGAACAATACTGGCTGTAGATGGCGGCCAGCTAAACTGATCAGCTCCGGTATCTCCTCACTCTCCAATTAATGCCATTACAATCATAAAGTAATTTCTTCAGTCTCTTCTGCTGGGTCAACGAGCAGACCCAGCAGATGTGCTCTGCGTGATAGCTGTATGGAAGGGATGTGCCCCAAGAACAGCTCACAGATCTGGTAAAATATGCAGAGTCTAGTTTTGGATCTCAGCAGAAATGAGCTCAAGAAGCTACTTAAAAATCAAAGTGGTCCTGAGCATCCCCCAGAGACAAATACTTAGTTATCCACAGACTTAATTAGAAAAAAACATTATGTGTTTAGGAGCACTAAGCAGGTCTGAGACGCCTGAGACACATTTTCAGAGAAGTTGTGAATTTTTAATACACACATCACTTATATCCTTTCTGGAACAAGCCGTATTGTCTAAAAGAAACTGAAAGAACATTTGCAAATAAATAATTTACCTTTTGTTTTGGACAGGAAAACAAGCAAACTAAACGCCCTTCGGTGACAAATCATTCCAAAAGGCAGAGCACCTACAGATGTGAACAGGAAAGGGTGAGATGTGCTCTGCCTTGGAATAGAATAAAAATATAATGCCTAGTCCACAAACTTCTGAAAATGTGGATCTTGACTCTTCTTCTAGACATTTAACTTGCAAAAACTCTCTTCCAAGCAACAGCAAAATAAATACAATCTACTTGGACAAGGTGTGATAAAAATGCGACTTTACACGATAACACAAATAGTGAATTCTTTGTTTGCCCTCTAAGAGCGAACCATAAGGCCGGAGTTCACACACTATGCTTCACCTGGCGTATCCATTTTAGTTTCAAAAGTGCAATTCTGGCAAAAATATCTAATCAGGACTTGTTCTGCATTGATTTCTTTTTTCGTAAGGTCAGATGCCATGTGTTGTGAACATAATTCTAATCATGTCATGCCGATATATCATTTTCTCTGTCTCCAAAAGAACTTCAGTGCACGAACACCATCGGGATGGCTGCACCTACTTGCTGCCTTTCATAAAAGAAGTTATTATTGAAAAGAGAGTATTTTTCTTCACACATATCCCTAGTCGCGGTTACAACAGAAACCCATTCCTCCTGTATCCCTCTTCTTAGGGAAGGGAAAACATCAAGAAACGTCCATGGGGATGTTTCACAAAAAACTATGAATAATGTCTGAGAAACACCTTTCAACATGCAAAATCTGTCTGTACCTGCCTAATGCTTTGTCTAATAAACATCACAGTTTCTCAAGTAAAATTTGACAGATAACAAATTTTGTGATTTGCCTGGTTGTGACATTGACGTACTTGGCATGATTGCTTTCCTATCTGTCAGAAAAACGTTACTTGGATTGTATGGAATTCAGGTCACAGAACTATAAAATAACACCCAAAAACTAGAATCATAGACTAGTCTAGGCTGGAAGGGACCTTAGAGATCATTTAATCCAACCTCCCTGTCGTGGGCGCCTCTCAGCTAGATTAGGCAACACATGGGGACCGAACGGCGATCGCTCCATTATTTTTCCCCATCTGATTACAAATTTGGGATAACTGAGTAAAGCTTTTTGCAAGCACCTTACAGACTGCAAGCATATGGAATGTCCTTGAGGAAACGGTGCCAGGTAGAGCTATATGTTATGCTGCAACAGCAAACACATTGCGTGCCTTAAAAATTTGTTTTTCAGGACCATGAGATTATTGATTTTTTTTTCTTTTCCATTTCATTAGCAGATCTGGTAGCAGATCTGGCTCTTATTTTATGAATGATGGTTTAGAAAACCTAGAGGAGCTTCATCCCTTAGGCACTGACTGCGCAGAGCATTCAAGTACCATGTGGCCTCCTTGTGAGAAATCAGTATTTTAAATAAATAGCTTTCTCAAGACTAATGATATTTTAGAACACCAAGTAGTTTATTTCCTAATTTCCACTTTTTCAATATTTCCTCTTCAAATAGTCTGCAGATGTATTGCCAAGAGGAGTCAAGGACTTCATCTGAGCGGGCTGCTCTAGGTCAGATTTTCTTCCTGTAACTACAGGAAAATTGATTAATTATCTACAAATTTCACATATTTCAGTAAAGGATGACATTGGGTATATTCTTCTGCTATCTTTCTTTCTGTCATTTGCAGTTCAGGTAGGAAAAGAGGCTTCTGTAACTTGTCTTCACAGAGGACCACGTGCTGGGGTGGGATGTCAGCTTGTGGGCTGCCTAACAAATTTATCTGCAATATTTTATCTTCTATAGGATGCTGACAGTTAAAAAATCCCTTTCAAGTCTGTACACAAATGCTTTGGAGGCAAAAACCTACACTTTCGGAACCCAAAAACTACACTTTAGGAACCCAGATGCGAGTTTCTACTTGTACCTACTTCTCAGTGGTTTTTTTTTTCCATTAAAACCTGAGCTATGCCTCAGTATAGCAATTAAGTAATGGTTTTCTGTTGTCATGCATTATCGTTCAAACCAAATATTGAACTGCAAATACATTCCTAGCAGGGACATTAAGAATGAAATAATAATGCCTCTTGATTATTCTTTAAACATGCAATCTGGTAACCTGTAGTTCAAAGGTAAGTTCTACCCAGTCCTCAAAAAGACACGGGTCTTAGACCTTCCAGACAATGCAACTTTATTTCACTGCTATTTCAGTTATACTGCCAACAGGCAAACGAAATTTGGAACGACTATAAGAAAAATACATCATGCTCTCTGTAAATAAAGCATTCCAGTCACCAGACTGCTATCCACAGGGTTCTGTAAGCAGCACTAATTAGTGACAGATAATTAAATAATTTATTATTCCTTTACCAACTGCACTAAAATGGTCTTAGAGACTGAGTGCACACATATGCAGGAAGATAGATTTTACGCTGGTTTGCTGCTCGGAGATATTTTAGGAAGGACAGAAGTCATGAGCTGTTGCCTCTCAAAGCAATAGACTAAAAAAAGACACACAGTGGAAAAGAGAATGTCTCCAAAACACTCAGTTCTTGTTTGAAATTGGAGTCTAGTTTTTTAATATTTTTCTTCCTACTACCCACTGGTGAAAGCTGCCCTCAGAAGTTAATCAGACAAGCTGTATTCACCCATGAAATCAGTGGGGTACACTCTGGAAAATGGAATTTCTTGTATGAATCTGACTTTTCTGAAGATGCTCACCAAAGTATTTAAGGAAGTTTCTAGATGCACTATTGCATCATGCTGAGACGCCTTTCTTTCTTTCCCTCACAACCTCCTGCACACTTCACAAAACTTTGAGCTGTTCCAAGTAAAGCAGATGTTTATTTTCCCAACTGTTTTCATTAACAGAAGTGTTAATGAAAGAGACTCTAATTGTTTCTGTTCAAAAATGCAAGACTAATTATATGGGGGTTAAGGCTACTCATTGCTTCTCATCTTAATAGACAACAAAAAATAGGCCTAGGGACATGAGTGCGTGAAGCGCTCCTGTGGGATGCACAGCTCTGTGATGTAGCTCTGTTTGCAAGGATATACTCGTAAAATAAATACAAAAATACTAAAAATCCACAAAGCTGGAATTTATTCCCAATGTATTTTTCCATGGATTTATATTGGAGTCTTTACTTTCTCAAAAGACTTAAAAACCCTTGTACAAACCAGAAATTTCGTAAGCTAATATTGCCATCATTGCAGAACTGGTTACATTTCAAAGCACGAAATGTTACCAAGTGTTGCCAATTGTAACAAACGGTTCTTTCAACAAACAAACTCTGTTTAGTGAGCAGAACATCTTAAAGGGAACACACCTACCTGGTTGAAATACGCCATTAAGCTAAGATACATGGAATTTCCTGCCTCTGGTGCTTCAGAACTAACAGTAATAATAAAAGTGCCAATAAAGGAATTGAGAGAATTTACTTTTCTTCTACATTTTTGTTTATACTTGCTCTCATTGCATGGGAAGATTTTAAGGTGCTTTCAGAAAAATGACCAAAATGAATTTAGGAAAGAAGATACAGGATGCTTTCCCATGAAGGGAACTGGGAAAATCTGAAGTCCTTGCTTCCCCACAGACACAGATTTTATGTCGCAAGCAATTGCGCACACAGGGAGGGAGCAGACAAGCAAGTGTCCCCAAGGCGGTACAGAAGAAAAGCCTTGCAATTAACTCCCAGTCCTATTAATCAGCCAGCCAGCCAGTTCAAGTCCACCGGCAAGACACTTGCGCAAAGCGTTAACAAGAGGGGCTGGTCAAGTGTGGTTCAACACCACAGAGCTGACAGCTCATCCCTCCATCTATACAGTACATCAAAAAATAGTTTATAACCTGTAGTGTTAATAATTGCACCACTGAAGAAAAGCACGGCGTCGTACTGCTTTCCTCCTGTGCAAACAAGGCCTTTTGTAATGATCCCATTTTTCCAGGACGCACAGCTGGGTGTTGTCACAATGAAAATAATACCCCCAAGAGTTAATAATAATTACTAAGGCACAATAAACCTTGTTCTGTGACATCAGTTATGTCTTTGGACACAACGATGAGTAGGTTAAAATAACAGACAGATGTGGGCAGATATTACTTGCAACAATGGCTAGTGACTTCACATACAACATGAGTAAATTTGGAAGATATTAAGATAGTCCAACTATTAGTTTTAATTGCAGTCTGGAAAGTATTTGCATTTTTAATATTATTACATCTGTTCCTATAACAATAGGCATTAATATCAAGATAATGCAAGAAAAGATCCTATTTCATTAGAGTTATATAAACACAGCTGAAATCTAAAGCTTAATTCTGGAATCACGATGCAGAAACAAGACAAATCTTATATTTCGTATTTGTCACACAATGGGTGACCAAGCATAACGGCAAAGAAAAAGAAAGAGACATGACATCAGAACATTCACTTCTTCAGCCAGGCAGTGCCATTCCAAAGAAATCCAAACCATGGTGCTATGAAAAAGAAAGTGCCCTACAGTCTAAAAGCACATATAGAGACCTTCTGTCTACCCTTGGGGAAAACACATTTCTCTGCAAGACATGAGAAGCTCAGCTTTGGAATGCAGGATCCAAAGAAATTTGGGATTATCTGCCCCGGTCCTTCTCTTGTTGCAAGATCCCGAGGAAGAGCCTGGAAACTATTTGTTTCTGCACCAGAAAGACATCTGTTAAATAAAATTAAATGTTTCGTTGTTGAACATCTCAGGAACACCAAGCAAAACATGTCTTTAGCATGCCTCCTCTACCTTAGAAATGGCAATATCCAACCTCGCAGCCTGACATTCAGGCACCATCGCTACAACTCTCTGCACAGTCAGCAGGATGCTGCAGCTCCCTCTCATTGCTGGGACAACCCACAAGTTAACGTTAAAAGGGAAACACAGCTGTAGGGGGGGAAAAAAAAAGAGACACTTTTTCTCTAAACATAGGAGTGGCTTAATTAGACAGCAGTAAGATATTTTTTAAACTACTTAATCACAGGAGTAGCAGACCAGCAGATGTTAGCTGTGAATTAAAAGAGATGTCAGCCGAAGTACAAAGGTTTTCTCTAGCGTATTCAAACTTAAAATGACGGGAACTTAATACATGGGTATTTTGTTATAGCTTTTACTAGAAATAATTGAAAAAAATTCTTAAATGATAATGATTTACTGCAGAAAAATGCACAGATGCTGCCTGATTGTGTCAGGCCCTTCTGTGCGACGATGTCTCTTTTAAACACTTTCTTTTTTTTCCACCGGAAAAATGGAAGTGCTCCAACACCTGGAGAAAACTAAAAAGGTGTGGGAGCATACAGACAATTTCTTTTTCTGCTCTGAAGAAATGAAATCTATATAATACTAGCACAATGGCATAACCTTTAGATTTTGTTTTAATATGTTAATACACCCTGTTCTTCTCACAGAGAATCCTAAAATCACCTTATATTCTCATTGCTCAGAAACCACAGCAGAGCAGCCTGTGCCCTGCCAAGCCCCGCGTAATCCTTCCTCCCAGCCAGCGTCAGCTTCCACTAGAAAGCAGGAATAATGCCCACTCACTCTATTTTCAGTTGTCAAGAGAAATAATATTAATAATCAAAAGACCAGTCTCTGACCCAACGTCAGATTTATCCTTCATTATAAGGTACATTTCGTTTTCCCTTTGTGAGGAAAAATTCAGAATCAGTTACTAAACTACCCAACCTCCAAAACACGCATTTATATTCCTAAGTTTGAAGCCAACCACTGACAAATTAGCAATTAGCAGACTGAAAAAGTTGAGAGGTAGCATGACAGATTTACATTTCAGATTTATATCAGGGTTTTTTTTTCCTCTCAGAGATTTTGCTGCACAGATGTTGGTCTAAATTTATATTTAAAGTGCTACAGGTAAGAACCTGACCTTCATAGATCCCTCCATCCTGACCCTCTGGCCCTGCACCGGTGAGAAAAACAAAAATTTTCATCGCATTTCTTGCCTCTGCATGTTAGCCCTGATACTACAGGAAATCAAAGCCTGCTTCAAAGCCTGTCCTAATGCCAGTTTCTCCAGTTACATCCATCCTGTCACGTTCCTTACCTCCACACGAGTGCCGTACCTTTTGGGAGGGAGTACAGCCCTCTCTGTACAGCTCAAGCAGATCCAAAACCCATTGACACGGGGGCTCAGGAAGTGATGGAGGAGGTAAACAAGGAGAGGTGACGCGCCATCTGTTCTCTGCGAAGGAACTGGCCGTGGTGCTCTCTGCTGTGGCCGCTTTTTCCCAGCAGTGAGCTTGGATTGCCCACAGCCAACTCACTCATCAGCTGCCTCATAGCCAGGACACCCATTATCTCATCAGATATATTGGTTGCCCATAAACTTTCCATTTTCTTACTTCACCCAAACGCAAGAATAAAACCAAGCGGCGTGTCGGTGCGTCGGCAACAAGCGGGTATCGATGGAAAGATAATTTCTGCCTGTGCAAAAGCTGCAGGCAAAGCAGCAACTAGCACCCCTCTCAAGTCAACGGCAATTTGCCAGTAACTTAAGTAGGATCCAAATTTCATCTACAACATTCTAGGAATATCTGGAAAGAGAAGTAAAAAAATTTCAAAAAGAAACCCAAACAAAACACCAAACCCACTGAAAATTAATCTTTCTGTTTGAATGTGTTGAAGTTTAGGGCAAGACTGTTATAATGATGTTTATGAATCAAACAAGACAAACTGCTGAAACGAGGTTTCTTTTACTTTCTGTGCTCACATGCAAGAGATCTATAAAGGCATTGGAAAATCCCAGTCACTAATATAATCTTCAAGCATAACTTTATTCCACGTCCATTTGCTTTTGGCTGCAGCTCTGAAAGAACCCTTTCCCCTCTACAAGGCAAGAAAGATTGTTGGCTTAACAGAAACCTAATTTTGTCAGTTATTTACTAGGATTCACGACCTTATCTCCCTCCCCTATGTCACTGCTGCAGACCCGAGACCTGGAAGAGGCAGTCACCCAACACATCTCGCAATACAAGTCTTGACTACAGTCTGGACCTGTAGAAGAATCGACACCAGAAGGTGGCAGCAAGAGTTTGCAGTGCTCGAGATGAGCCCATTGCCCAGTCTTTCAGCACTCAGCTATGAGGGAGGATCATTACCTGGCACACAAGTACCCCTGCAGAATGCGTTCCAGCAGATCGCACAGCTACAACCAGCCAGCGCCACAAATCCTGACCTCCTCTGCTGCAGCAATCCTTCTGGGAATGCTAGTTGTTCACCCACAGGTAAAACAACAAAAAATAAAAAGCTATGTTTTTAATGCAAAGATATCTGGAAGCCATATCTTCAGAAACATCCTAGTAAAATTCATCTGCTGCTTAGGGTTCTGAAAGCACTTTAGTGACTTTACAACACTGAAGTTTTTCCCCTTAATTCCATAGCTCCCAACTTGTTGGTTTGTTTGGTTTGGTTTTTACTTTTTTTTGCATTCTGCTTGGAGGCATCCAGTCTTTTCACCTGCTGGAAAGGAGCCCAGAACACCAGTGACTTCTGCTATGAAGAGCACGTATCTACAACTGACATAACACCTTAAAGGCTGGGTGTATGCGACTAGGAAGTTCTCCGTATGACCACATCAATCAACATCTGGTCTTTAAAAATTGTATTTACGGTTACCCCAAAGCTGTCTCACAAACAGTGGTTTAAATAAGTTTAAGAAGGTTGAAGAAAATGAAGCATTTAAGGAAAAATATGTAATAAATTTAGATGACAGGAAATGAGGAGCTTCTGCTCAACCGCAATATAAAAGATTATTAGAAACGTTTTATATAGTAGATTTCTGTGCAAACATTTCTAAGTATTTAGAGAAAGAATACGAATAAACTCAGGGGTTCCCATTCCTGAAATGTATTGATAATTTATAATTCATCTTACCGAGTTCAGTGTCAGCAAATACAGTTTAGTAATCTCAAATTCAGACAGTGGTTCAGCAGACAGAAGGCAGCAAATAGGAAGATATCTCCTGGTCCCACTGAAATAACCACCCTTATTGCTTTGAATATAAAAGTAAAACGCAAGAGCTCTGGTAAGGGTTCTGTGAAATTAATCTTATTTATCAATGTTTCTGAAAAAATGGTAAACAATTACAGAAAAGGAGATGACATTCTTTCATAGTCAAAAGCCACTAATACTTTTTTAAGAGGCAGCAGAAAATTCCTACAATATGTGTTACTATTCTCATACATAGTAACATATCAACATGCTGCAGTTGGTAGTAATCACCTACAGGAACCATGTTGCTGTTGGCTTTTTAACCTTAACAGGGTTCTGAGTACAAACACATCTCAATTTTCCCTATTTTTACTGATTTTCTCAAACATGACACGGTATTTTCCTTTCAGTTTTTTCCACCCATCACTGCTTTTAAGCTTCCTCTTAAGTTAAGGTACCTCTATGAGTTACCTCTATGAGGTACCTTAAGGGGTAACATACTCCCCTCAACCAAAGTCTACCCTGTACCAGTATTTTTGTTACCTACATGTTTTTGGAACTAATTTCACTTTGAATTTCCCTCAGATTTATTTCCATATGTGCTGTAATAAGTCTTAATTAAACAGACTTTATTGCTTTCAGTGTTTTAAAATACCAGAATTAGCAAATTTGGCATTTTTCCACCTGCGTTATAATTCTGTTTCCAGCCATCATCTACACAAAACTTTGATGCTAACTGTCCACCACTGCTATGAAAAATACAAATAAAATTTATGCATTCTTTTTCTTCCTTTCTATCAATACAGTATGTTTGTTGTAGCCATTCAAAAATTTTAGTAGATGATGGTCGAGCTATAAGAGTAGGAAAAAAAAAAATACTGTCATCAAAAGCCAGTTCAGAAAGACATTAAAAACATTTCAAAGCCCGAAAGAAAATACCGATCTTAATGTAAAGATGCTTCTGGTTTTCCAGATAATTCTAACTGCCACATTTAATTTCTTCTAGCTCAAAAGCATTCAGACAGGGGAAAAAAAAAAAGAAAGGGAACTCAAGTCTGACAAAAAAATTTGCTAGAATTTACATATTTTGTTTTAGTTAAAAGTTAATTCAATTTCAAATTGACATTCCACATCACCTTTTAATATACTGCACTTCTTACTAAGAAATTTGTTTCTCTCTTGCTAGAATAAAACAAAAACAACTGACTGACTTATGCCGCAAAATCCATCAGTCAAAATGCCCTCTGCTGTCAGGGAATCCAGTTTTCTATCACTGTAATAGAAATAACCATCATGCTGACGAATAAATCACAAAAACTACATTCATATAGGTATTCAGATGCCCTAGTGATAAGATTCTTCATAATACGATGTGAAATTTTATATGAAACTGGTGAGAGGTCACAAGTGAAAAGAGACTTTCAGTCACCCCTCAAGGTTGGATTCCAATGACATACGAGTAGCTCCAGAGAGGCCTTATCTGACATTTGGGTGGGAACGTCAGAGTTGAACACAGCAACAAATTCTAGCGTGGCTGGTATAATACGTAGGCTGATAAAATTATGAATTGTGAAAGAGTTTGCCTTTGTCTGTTTTGCCTTACTGCAGTTACTAAGGCATCAAAGCGAAATCCGCGGAACCATGACTACCAAAGGTTTTTTCATACTGGAATATTACACACTGTACCCTTGGACAAAACAAATGGACTCACTGTGCATTACCCATCATTATACTTTCTTTTTCTATTTTCTCTGAGTATTTTAACCGACAACAAGAAGTTGGCCCTTGTACGTTCTCATCGGAGAAATCTCTTACGCTCTTGCAATCTGTCGCCCCTTTCAGCAACAGCATTTTCTGCATCCTTTCTGACAGAGTTACGAGCTCTGCAGAATTGCAGATCCGTTGGTTTGTCGCAATAGATAGTGGTGAAGCCTGACAGAGCCCAACTGCGACGTCAGTTGAAAAACAGTTGTCCTAACAATTCACTGCTCCTTCCCTTCTGAGCATTTCACTAATGGTGGAAGGCATTACGGTCTAGTAATGAGGGGCTCTGGCTTGAAAACTGAAAGAACTAGGTCACAAAACCGAGCTCTGTCACTACCACGCAACGCGATTCTGTGCAAATCGGTTAATCCTTTCCTCTGCAACCCCTGTCGATTTAAATTGGAAGTGCTTTGCATCACTCAGGAGTGATCCAGCCTTACCTCTGCTGAATTACACGGAAAATATTTTACACGGACTTCAGCACAGTCAGATTTTTTCATGCTGCGTTGATACAGTGCTTAGCACAAAAAAAAAAATAATAAAAAATCCCTACATCACCTGTGGCTGCTGCGGTAAAAAAAGTTGCCGTGTTCAAGAATAATCATCTTGACAAGAGTCTGGAAATAACAAGTAGGAAAACTTAAGCTTTTAATGGCTGCTAAAGGACTACTCTTCCAGTGAAGTTTGGTTACTGCATCAGTACTTGCCAAGATTTTGTCAGCTTCAGCAGTTCTGTAAGTTGGGAGTTAATGACGGTGCTGTGGCCAAAACTATTTTTCTGGATATGAAAGTGCCTATCTCGCAGTTTTAGCAAAGGGATTTTCTCCTTGGGGGAGGACAGATACGAGGGAGCTACATGATAAGAACGATGACAAACTACATCCAACAACCAAAACCTAAATCCCGTCACTTCTGACTGGGTACATCTTCAAGATCAGCCTCTTTAAATCAGTCGACATCCCTGCTTCTAACAGTGCAGCTCATTATTAAGGTCAGTCCCTTTCAATGTATTAACACTTGAATCAACCGGGACAGTTGTATCCCACGTCATCTGTCTTTGATTCTAGAATAAATTCAACATTTACTATAAACCAACGCTCTAGTAAATGACCTGGACAAACGGCTCATTTGAGCCCTGACAGAATTGTAGTCTCATTTCGAGAGATGTTGAAAAAGTTCACTCTGAAGCTATTGCTAAGCAAGAATTCCATCGGCCCTTTGAACTGCTGACATACAACAGCTGAAGATTTTCTTCTTCTAATTTTTTTTCATCTTGAAATAGATACTTTCAAAAGAAAACATTTTCATGTCAGGTTTGACAACATCTACATCCCCCAAAAGAAAACTTCTATTTTCCCAATTGCTTCTACTTCACATTTAGTTAAATTCTATGTATAGATGTGAGCAGTCTCCACAGAAAGCCTTCTTCCCCCTTCTTCAAAATACGAGATTGCTAGAAATTGGTATAATGTAATCAGCTGAAATCCAACCTCATCTATGCTGTCAACTGGAATCTCTGTAGCGTGTATTCTGTCATGAGAAACCTCTACAGAAAAAACTGAATCGATTACATAAAGAATGAGGTGGTTCTGTAAACCTTTGGTCCCTATTTTTGATATATAAAAGGAGACTTTTTGCTGCTAACACTGGGACAGTCACAACTGGCCGTATTTTCCCTCACCAGAAAGGACCCCCTACCTTGGACCATGCCAAGCCATGGATAAGCCTGAAGAGGAGAAAAAAAAGCATAAAACTCTCTGGTGGTGTGATTGATTCCCCAAATGTTCTTCTTCCTTTGTCTATAATGCTATTTCGACTTCTGAAGCTGTTGTCACAGGCCTTCAGAGGAAAAGGGCACAGTTTTTTAGGTATACACTCTGTTAATGCTGTTAGAGAAAATGCTGGAGAGGAAAACATTTTAGAAATGTCAAAAGCAATTTATTTAAATATTTTTCTAAGGGAGATGCTTCATCTGCAAGTGATAAAGTGCTGCATTTCCAAAGGTTATTATTAAAACCTTGATTTTTGTTTCAAGCTGATGTTTTGCCTTTAAACAGAGTCCTATATTTTAAAGAGTCCTATATTTTAGAAAAGTTATTTAAATGTAGGAAAAAAATTTAAATACCTTTTCCAAATGAATTGTTCAAATTAAAGACACAAAATCATCATTTTCCCCTCAGAGAGAGGGGAAAAAATGACAAACAAGTTTATTTGCTATAAAATACTTAAAATGCATTTTTATTCCCATTTTCAAATTTTCCCTGTCAGTGATACCAAAGAACTCACTACATTTTTACTGTCCCTTGACAATCTCAACTCACTGCTTTTCTCAGGTAATCACAGAATAAACTGGACCCTTGATCCACTCCTCTGGGTGGGACGTTCAGCTGCCCTTTGCCCTACTCTGCCGTCACTCTCGACAGCAGCACAACCTACATGAAGAGCCTGGCGGTTCTAAGAAAAGAGCTTTAAAGATCATTTTTCTTTCGTGGTGGAGCTGTAGGTGAAGAAGAACCAAAGGGATGCTGGGCTTGAAGGAAAGGAGAAGATGACACAGAAAGATTACTTAATACACAGCAGGAAGAATTCATTTATCAAGTGGAGGAAAAAACCTTGTTTCCAGATTAACTAAATATGGAAGAAACTTACGTAAACACAATCTTTTATGAAAAAAAAAGTTTAAATATTGTCAAAATAGAAATTTTGCATTGAAACAGCAATTTCAGTTACAGATCATCAGTTATCCGATATACTACTTCAAAAAAACTATTCCACATTAAATGACTCACTATGATCGACAGCCCAAGTGTTAGCAGGGAGACAAAAATCTATGTATGTTATTTCAGAATGCTGTTTAAATCTGTAGTTTCAAATTACAATGGCAGAGGCTTTTTTAAACTGTAAAACTCCCGTTTTCCAATTTCAAATTTCCATGTTATAAAAATATTTAACACCCATATAACTAGTGCTTAGCAGTTTGCTGGTTTTTTCCTATCCTTAGGAAACTTCTCTTGTAAAAGCTCCATAGTATAGATGGGTTTGGGGTGTTTTTTTATTAGCTTTGTTTTTTGTCTGTTTTTTTTTTAATTGGTTGTTTTGTGTAGCTTTTGGGGTAGGGGGCTGGGGATTTTTTGTTTCTTGTTTTTTTTAAGGCCTGTGCAGAACTAGAGGCACTGTTGACCCTGTAGTATAGTCTAATAAACAGACTAGTTGAGAACCTACATGGCCCAAATTATCTTCCTTCCTGCACTTGAAGTCACACGCAACGTGCAGAAAATGAAAACTGTATTCATTTGTTCAGTATCCAACAAATAGAGAGCAAAAAAGGCTAAATCAAGCAGAATTCGCTCTGAAGGGCTGACAGATAAATTTGTAGCAATGGGTATAAAATCTGAGCTCAGATTCACATCCAACATAATATAAATTGTAGAGCTGAAACTGCTGTTGAATCATTGTCCCAAGTGGGAGAAGGAAAGAGCAAAATACATTCACACACTTAGCAATTCTCTAAGCAGAAGTATCGTTAGTGTACACTCACATCCTGCATATCAGAAATTCTCACTTTGTCAGACAACCAAGAAGCCTTAGTCAAGAATTTCTAACTTTATTATCAGTTCTCATCTGTAAAATGGTGCATACAGTATTTATTGAGTTTAATGTTCCTCTGTCCTTAGGAAGAGAGTTAGGCACGCTTAAGAAATTTACACAGCGCCTTGAGCCCAGCCATTTGGTACCAGTTTGAAGCAGAGGCATCACATAGGAGTTCCTTTAAAAGCCTCTCCTGTCCCGTTTGCCAATCAATGAGCTAGAGCAGATATGGGAAATGGAACAAAGATTTCAGAGCTTCTACAGTGCTCATGGCAGTGGGGTTTATGGTTCCTCTGTGAAGTCATGGCTTCTTACTCAATGTACTGGTTGATCAAACATTCATTTAACACTTCCCTTCTCCTTTCCTTCTGTTTGCTTTTGTTCCTCACCTCCTAAAGGAAAACAGGGCCAGGAGTGGCAGAGGTGACTTCCTACAGTCTGTCTCGATACTTGTTTCACACACAGAAAACCCCGCAATTTCGCAGAATCAGAGAATGTTGGGGGTTGGAAGGGACCTGCGGAGATCATCTAGTCCTGCCCCTCTGCCAGAGCAGGATCACCTGGAGCAGGCTGCACAGGGTGGCAGCCAGGTGCATTCTGAATGTCTCCAGCGAGGACTCCATCACCTCTCTGGGCAGCCTGTTCCAGTGCTCTGCCACCCTCAAAGTCAAGAAGTTGGTCCTCATGTTTAGGTGGAACTTGCAATGTTCAGGCTGGTGCCTGCCACTTCTCATCCTGGCACTGCGCACCAGTGAAAAAAGACTGGCCTCATCCTCCTCACACCCACCACCCTTTGAGTATTGATAAGATGCCACCTCAGTCTTCTTCACACTAAAAAGCCCCAATTCCTTCAGCCTTTCCCCCGAAGAGAGATGTTCTAGTCCCCTAATTTAAGTCACTCCACGCAAAAACTAGTTTAGCAGCACTGAGAAAAAAATAGAAGATGGACATGGCTTAATTCAGCATTAACTACGTGGCTTTGATCCCTACACAGTATCATGGAAGTCACAAAGTTGTAGCAAGTTACTAGGTAAACTCATTCCCACCCAGTCCAAGTCAGAGACATTCTGCCACAGACTAAGTAGGAGCAGGATCAAAACATGCACACGCGGTAATTTAGGCAATTTAATTATTTAAAGACAATTCCTTGGCTGCAGGCATCATTAAAATATTAAGCCAAAGGGTTTCTTGTGTATTAGTTCATTACTTAAGTATGAATGCTCTGCTCTCATTGAAGTAACTTATATCTTCATCTGATCTTTTCAGCATGCTCTGGATAATCTGTGAGCATAGAAATTTTATTTGTTTTTAAATCCATCCATCCATTTGATATTAGAGTATTAAAACATCACTAGGGCAGAATTTTATAGTTATGTTACATGCACAGTTCCAGGCTTGCCACTAAAAGCTCAGAATTGAAAACAATTGTAATTGCAAACTAAGTACAGAATTGCAGATGAGCGAGGACTTTAAAAACAGAATGGCTGAAATTATAATGATGTTGATCCACTCATACTCAGTGTCATTGAAATAAATATTCATTTTCCACAGAAAATTCTGTTCAGTTTTCAAAAGTAAAATTTCTTCCTTCCACATACATTATTTATATTATGCTTAACAATCAGGATGTTTTTTTTTTTAAAAATGCCATGTATTTCAAAATTCGTCTGGAGTTTGTATTACAATAAATAATTTAGCTTGAGATTGAGACTGAAGGCTGAAGTTATCCAAAATTTCTCTGGCCGTGCATCACCCACCACTGTGCCACACTGAACCCTGTCAAAGGGCAGCAGCACGGACAGGATCAGGGTATATATAAAGGCCAACTGTTTAAACACCCTTGTTTTTCCTGCTTATAATTAAGAGTCATTCACTGTGGGGCTTCAGTTCAATTTCCACCTAAATCAACAGAAAGGCTCCCCCTTCTTTCAGCCAAGACGCTCACTAGCACATTGGTTAGGATCCCCTGGGCACTCAATCTCTGTTAATTTGTGGTAACTGAAAACGTGTAAGATTCTGGGACATAATGACTAAGGGATAAACACAAATTATCTTCTTTTGGACGTGCCTGGAAACAAGCAAGCAGTAGAGACTGTGAGGTTAGACTGCTGACAGTCGAGTGTGGCTTTCAAGTGAAACATTTTTGAGCAGAGATTGACAAACAGTACTGGGAAAAGAAAAAGAAAAAAAAGAAAAAAATCATGGTATTCCAACTCCTTAGCACAGGTTTGGGGGGGAAAAAAAAAAGAAAAAAAAGGAGATAAATGTCACAACAGGGGAAGATGGAATTTGCACCTAGTGAAGATATTACTAGTATTTTCTCACTTTTTCAGGTGATCAAGCACTATGCCTACATACACCTAAAATTAATCAGCAGGAGATTGAAAGAGTGCAATAACCACCAGAAGTTCCACAGCTTGAGAAACTTTTAGAGCTGACAGCAACTGTGGATTATTTGTAGTCTGGTCTCCTATAGATCACAGCATTTTAAATACCACAAGTAAATGTAATTCAACTCAGTAACTTCTATTTAAATAGAATTAATGGTTTGAAAAAGAAACCAAGCCTTTCCTGGAAAGCAAAAGCAGAACTTTCCTTCTTTATCAGATGGTTATTCTTTCCCACACTGCTTCCCCGGCCCAGCCCCTTAATTTCAGATGCTAACCACAAGCTATTTTTAGAAGTTGAGCAGTCTTTAGAAGTCGTGCTTTTCTGGCTGAAACAGGTAATACTGTAACTTGTAAACCCCGATTCTGAGATTATAACAACTGAAGAGCTGTGTACTGCCTGCTATTATTTCTCTTTTACACTCTAAGAAAATCATCTCTCATTTACTCATTTTGCAATGCAAAAGATTGTCCTCAGTTTTTCAAAATCATTTTTAAAAGCAGTCTCCTGAAAGGGAAGAATAAAGCATTTAACGCCAGCAGCACCATACTCAGTGGCAGTAATAGGGAGAAACTGGAGAGAGGTGGGCAGTCTAATTTTGACCTTTTGGGGTCATTCCAGCTGTGGTTTCAGATCTCTTCCAGAGCCCGTTTGCTTTTCCAGACACTCTCTTTTGCTCCGCAGGTATAACCCTTCATCCCTTTTCCGTTACCAGAGGTTACACGACATACGTGGAGATGAAGGATGGGAACGCTGAGCAGCACCAGGCCCCTTCAGAACGCCGCAGTGTTCTGCCATCAACACAGACTTTACCAAGTCTGTCAAACAGCTAATCCTTAATTCGCTTAAAGTAAGCTTTAATTATATCAGCTTGTACAATTTTATTAGCAAAATGCCATGCAATAATGCTGACACTTTCACAAAATCTAGTTTTATGATTTTATGCAGGTAACTTTATTAGGCAGAAGCAGAATCATTTGGAAGTTTTCCTGTTATTAATAACATTACAATCCCCTTAGGGCTGTTTAAATTGAATTCCTCGTGAGGTTTTTTACTCTTCTGTTTAGCACAGAAGCAATCTAGAAGCAGCTGCTTTTATCCTCCTTACTCGCTTCCTTCTGGAGTTACTAAGCTCTTAACTTTTTGAGAAGTCACATTAAAAATCATACCAGGTTGGATGGGACCTCAAGGATCATCCGGTCCAACCATCGGAATCAGTCAGCTGATGGAGATTTCCCTCAGCTTGTTTTTTAGAAATCTGGGAGGAACTCTATTAATTTAGGAATGTGAAATGTAATTCCTCTAGGGTGGAAAGTATAGCAGCACCTTGATGAAATGCATGGACACAGTCCTCCTACTTTCTGAAAACATATGCATACAACTCTTTGAATGTCACTATCTTGCTTTTTTATTAACCTTTTTCCCCTCCCAACAGCAAGTTAGAAAAAGCAACACTTTCTGAAATAGCTGCACTAGTAGCCATTGAAAAACATTGAATTCTCTGGTGTTGCATATGATTTTTACCATCTATCTCCCAAATGCATCCTCCTGACATTCTCACTGTGAAACACGGGGGTTGGGGGTGGCATTAGTTTGTTCTTCTGGACATGTTTGACTTTCTTGGACTTGGCATTTTAAGGGGAGATCTAAGTTGGTGGATGAGATTATTTTAACAATGTCTTTCTTTACACTGAAGTTTCAGTGGGTCAAAATATTTCAGAGCAAAGAATTTGAATAAAAAAATAAGAAACCAAAACTTATCATGTGCTTATGCTTAAAATAATGGTCCTGCATTAAAAAAGTAATGTTCCTTCATCTAAAAAAAACCCAAAAGCTGAAAATATTCAAAACACAAAACACAGGGACTCTGCACTGCAGCCACACTTCACCTCTTTACAGCAATAAGTGTCCATTGAAGGGTATAAAAGGGCAAAATATAATTCAGGGGAATGAGTTAAATTTGGAACAAGAACTTTGTAATTCCCCTGTCCGGCCTGAGTCAAGTTCTTCACGTGATTTTTACACATCAACTTTCAATATTTAGAAAAGACAGATTAATAAACATCAGGGTCAAATGTTCATTTTGACAATTATTATCAATAATCACATTCTCAATCCAGAAATACAATAGAAAAAATTAAATGCAAGGATCTCCTAGTGCATTGCTATTTTTAACCCAAGTACTCCCGCTGTGCTTATTCATTACCATTTATCTCGATTGTCAGCTATTTTTACAGAAGGATAGAAAAAATCTGATCCACTTATAGGTTTATCTGGAGTTTAAAGGCCTCAGTTGTTTCAGCAGCAGAGGTTAAAAAACCCAGAAGCAAGTACTTGAAAGAGCACTAACCACCCAATAGATGGTTTCATGAGTTTTCCACAAGCTTCCAATCAAGCACTCTGCCTTATACTCCCTAACTGAAAATCAAACTATAATAAGAGCAGATTAGAGATTAAATAAAAGGATTAATTTGTAGTTTACTATGATAACTGTCTTGAAAGAACTCACGGACTAAGGCAGGCGGCAAGTGCCAGGCCTGATGAACAGACGCCAATACTCTTGTAACCTTCAGGAGAGCTCAGAGACTCTCCCTCAGACCAAGTCTAAGCTTTATTAAAAATCTTGATGGGGCCAAATTAGTTTCCTGAAAGTTGCTCGCACACACAAAGGAGGACACCGCCTCCTCGGGCTCTTACAGAAGAAACAAAATCTCACTCAAGGTGCTGCAAACAGTACAAACGATGTTGTAAACCTGCAGGAATCCTGGTATCTAGTAGAGATGGAGGAATTCAAGGAATTCCTGAGGCTTATACAGGGAACAGTCACACTGGATTTCACAAACCCTCGGCAGGTACAATTTTGTCTAGAGACTGCAGTAAAGAGAGATTCTTTGCTTTTGACAGGATGCGTGTGCCCAGCAGTTCTAGCTTGTCTTTTCAAGGAATGGTTGCTTCTGACTCCATTTTCTTTCACACTGACTCTAAGTCCAAAAAATCCCTATAAAAAACGCTACTATCCTCTGAGTTGGTGAGACAGGATTACAGCAACTCATAAATGACTCTGTCGGCAGATACCTTCCCCCCAGCTTTTTTTCCCCTGGGGTATTTTAGCCGTATTTGCTAATATTTTGCTAAATCCAGCAGTTTATATATGCTTTATTAAATAGGTAGCTAGGTATGAATCAAATTAATTAGGAGCGCTGTGCAATCTCAACTTCCCCTTAATGATTTTTATAGGTTTGGTGTAATTTAGTATTTTAACCAAATAGAGAAAAGTCTAATGCTAACACATTACAAACACCAAAGAATTCAGAGTTAACAAAATATGCAGGAATGAAGTGCAAAAGTGTTACAACGGCCTGCAGCAAAACAGTTGCAAGACACCTAAAAAATAGCAGTCGATTGTGGAGATAAAGATAGAAGATATTTACAAAGACCTCAATCAGTAATTGTTTTTATAAGGAATTCAGTCCAGAAAGAGTTCCTAAATAACAGTATGACTGGATTATTATGATGTGAATTCATATTCCAAGTACAATTAACAATGGAAAAAACAAATGCGCAGAACCTTAGCAGTTCCTGAAATTAATTACTTTATGTGTTTTATGCTTCTGTCTTTGGATTTTGACACCAAAGGTGTATTTAAGAAATATGGGGAGAAAAGTCTTTTTCAATAGCAAAACCTCCTAGCTTGTCCTGCAGACAACCACACAATTTTCTTCTTCCCATTATCATGTCCTTTTCCAGCAAGGACAGGAAAATTACATCCTCCAGCTTTTTCGGCTACAGTACTCTCTGGAGGATATCTGAAAATGGATACCTATTTCCATTACATTCTACACACAGAATTTTACCCACCTTGCTATTTTGCACACCCTCATTATTCACTAATCCCAAGACTAGGGCAGGGGTCCCAGCATCGCAAACTGCACCAAGCTCCTCGAAACCAATCGGCTGAGCGTGAACAGAAAGGTGACCGGGGCAAGTGACATTTTTGCCTTTAGACAATGCTGTTTGTCTTGATCTCTCTGTTCCCTCTCAGGGCAGATAGCTGGCATTCAGTGGGGCTCTCAACCCCTGTGATTTCAGGTGGGCTTCCCAAATTGGCTGCCTCCATCCAGACGCAACAGTCTCCACCCCTCATCAGCTGTTGCAGCACAAATTTGCCTAAAAGTGAGAGATGCCAAAGTCTAATGAAATTGTTCTGCCTCAGTTGGCCCAGCCAGGTCTCCTGAGACATCCTCCAGAGTGAGGCAGCCAGAGCAACCTGGTTCTCTAGAGGGCATTTGGTGGCCCTACAAGAAAACGTCTCCTTCACTTTGCTGTCAAGTGCCTCCAGCTTCCCGGATGGAGGCCCCTCTGTTCATCTCCAGGAGGTTCACCAGGTGTTGTCACCCTCAAGCCAACCCACAGCACAAGGTCAAGTAAGCCCCACATTATTTTTTTTTCACAGAAAAAGTGGCATCCCTCATGATTGCGAGCTCTTGCTATTCTCAGAAGGAACTCTCAAGTCGAGTGAGGTTTGCTTTTTTTTTTGGAAGTCTTATCTAAACTAGTCAGGATTGTCAGCTGCTGAAGAAAAGAGCCTGTTTTGGGTGACTGCTTTCTCTTTCTAAACTACCCCAACGTCCCTTCCATTTGAAGGCAGAAATAAGACAGGTTTCTTGCAACACAGACTGAAAAACTTCTAATTTCTCACATGGAGTTCGAAACAACTCGGTACTTCTTTTAACTCACCCTTTCCAGCGCTCCCATTGTAACACTAAAAACACTGCTTCTTGTAACTAACTTTTCAAAAGCCAAAGCCTCTTATGTCACAACTACAGCAAAGGAAACTAAACAAAATGCCCTGTCACTGAGAGTAACATCTCATTAGTCACTGGCATCAGGATGTTATAGATGAATTCTCTAGATGTATGAGCATTAGTCATTCTGAACTTCTTCAGTTTGTCATTAAATTGTGTATCCAAACACTGATAGTTTTCAGTCACAGGAAACAGATATTTTGTTCTTCATAAATCTAGCATGAGATAAGACGGAATGAAGCTTCTTTCTTTCTTCAAGTCTGTCAAGCTACATCTAGAATGTACTTCATCTAGACAACTCAAAAGAAATATAAAACGGCCAGGTACGTAACTTTAAACTAACATTCAGTATTTTCTTTTCGTTTACGGAAATTTCACAGGAAACACTTCTTCTATTTTCATTCTTATTTTATTAGAAGTTGAATTTTAAAGCATAGTAATTTCTGTGTGTGAAAATAATTGCTTTCTATTGGCTGTTATATTAATTATTTTCCTTCCTGTGGCCTAAACAACCAGGTTTTATTACCACTTCCCAGGGGGTGCCTGTCTCTTTCATTTATAGTCCTCAAGGAGAAATTACGAATTATTGCTATCACCTTTTAACTACGCGATGAGATTAATTTTTGTTAAACACAGAGCAATCCAAACAGGTTTCATATGAACATCAGAGAAGAATTGCAGAACGCTCTTCATTAATGATCAAGCTGCCAAAACACACAGGAATCATTTCATTCAATTTAAAGGATTTTGTTGTTGAATGACATGGGTCAAACAGGCTTTTATCCCCTTCCTCCCTTCTCGTATAGCTTGGTTTAGAGACTGGTCCAACAGAACACCTGAAGAGCCTCTATTTTTGTATGATCCAGACTGAGAAGGCCGACAGAGCTCAGATACAGTACTGAGAGCCTGTGGAGTTCAAACCTTCCACCCTTTGCCTGTATGTGACACTACTTTACTTACCACATTAATTCAGAAAGTTTGAAAAATGAGGGGGTTTTAATAGTTTTGAGGACTTGTAGTGGCAAGACCAATTTATCCTTAGGTAAACTTGGCTAATCCAGTAGTTTAGCAGTTTAGCAACTTTATTATCTGCATAATTTTAAACCAATCTCAACATGAAAACAAGCCCAGACTTTCCTCTTTTCTCTCTTTGTGACTGTACCTCCCCATCAACGTAGCTATCTTCTGGCAGTTCTCTGACACGGAGGACTGCTAATCAATAGCCGTTAGTTTGATAAATATAATCAAATCAATCAAGCATAAAAAAAAAAAAAAGGAGAAAACGCATCACTGAGTGCAGCACCTTAAAAGCTCATTTGTTTTGGGCACTGCCCACCACTGAACTGCTGAAGGAAGAATCAATTCCACGCACCTCAGTGACCACCTTCTCTGTAGAAAAAGGCCTTGTTTGAGAGCATATATCGTGAAATAGATGCAACGTTATTTTGAATGATGCAATTACAAGCTTAGTGCTGTTTTTTTCAAACGCTTAGATCTGCATTACCTAGATTTTCAGATTAATTCCTATGCCAAAAAAACCACATATAGATGCTAAGTTTTGGGTAACATTAATGTGGGAGGACTGTTGTGTTAAAGGTGTTTAAGCTAGAGTAAGGATGCAAAGGCTGAGTGATGGGACAGAGGTTCAGTTTTCCTTATTCTACCTATTGCTGGTTATCTTCAGGATAAAGAAGGTGAGAACGAATCATCTCAGACATGCTACCTGCCCAGAGTTTTTACTGTCCTGCTTGATCTTACAAGCTATTAATAACCTAGAGATAATGATGCCCTTCAGTGGCACATATCAGACATGTTCACAAACATGCCAGCAGAAGTACTGACAAGTTCAGCAGAGCAAACTCCGCTATTGAAAGATTCGGATTCATGCTGAGGCAACTACAGGGAGGTAATTGGTTTTTCAGGGACAGGAGACGGCATCTGATCAAAAGACATCCGCATCGCCAGAAAGGTAGCTTAGGAAAACACAACTGACAAGACTGTCTCCTAGATTAAAAAAAACCAACCAACAACAAACAAATCAAAAAGGAGTTTTGAAGTAAAACTTTATGCATGCTTCCGCCTACAGGAGGACTTTTAAGGGAGATGAGCAAGGAAGAGGATAGTCTCGGGTGTGTGCCACTGCCAGCTTGCAGAAAGATCCATCATCGCAGAAAAAACATGGTAGCAAGTTACAAGCAATAGCACAACCTCTCTGGTCTAATCTTTGTGTAAGCTGATTAAATGAGGTTCTTTCACATCTTCATATGTCTTCCAGAAAAACCTGTAATAATGTCAACTATTTTGGAAACAGTAAATAAACCTCTTCATGTGCATTACCACATAGCTTGATTTACAAGCAATCACGATGTAAATTGATGGCAGAATTTATCAGGCTGAAAGGCATGCTGGATCTATAAATGAGGACACTGCGATACCATAACAAGTGCCCACATCTCCAGGAAGACTGAAGATAACAGCAAGTGGTCCCTTCAAAGTTTTGTGATTCAGTGGAGAGTTGAGAGCTGAGAGGGCAGGAGGGAAAGGGGCAACAAGCAGCAAACAGGAAGACACTCTGGCATTCAATAAAATAAGTCACCGAGTTGGTCACATTCATTCATGCCTTCAACCCAAGAAGGTAGTCACTTCTTAGGGCGTTGAACACGCGCATTCGAACAACAAGAGAAAAGCCAAGTTCCTTAACTCCTCTACGACACAATAACCTAACGTCTCCACGGCACAGGACAGCGGATATCACCAGTTCTAGCCCAGATTTAAGGAAGGTGCTGTTAAAAGTACTGAAGTCACAACTAAATCCTCATTTGTCTGGCATGACCAAGGAACACAGGTACCATTGTCTTTCCTGAGCAGCTTACAGCCTGAATAAACAGGAACGGCAGGTGTCTGAAAAAGCATAAGCAGTGCTGTCTTGATAAATGTCACACTACTCACGATTTAGGTGGGTAAGTCTTGAGCTTTCTGAGATGTGTACTCACAAATCAAGGGAGGCAACTCTTAGAGGATCCTTTAGAGGGAGAAAAACGGAAAGGGTAGCACTATGGAATGTGAGAAAAAGGGAAAACAGGTGAATGTGAGGGATGAAGTGAAAGATCTTCAGAAGGGCTTCCCAGCTAGCATTGCAGAAGTTGATCTGAACTACTTCTAGTTCAAATGCCACACGTAACTCCACTGACCTCCCCCAACTGCAGTGAAAGCTCAATCGCTTTTAGAGCCAGGCAGCTCTCAAGCGACGCAAATCATGAGTTCATATTGCATATTAATTAAAAAATAAAAAATCTGCCACCTTTCTAGAGGTTGCCATACTTAGCCACTGCAATTAATTTAGGCAGTTTCCAAAGATAGTATACGAGTTGTGACAACTTTGTAACTCAGCTTTTTAAGTAATATCTGTTTAACAGAAAATATCTTCAATGTGTGCAAGTATTTTACAGCTACAGAAATGAATTCTTTAAAGAATGGATAAACATTCACTCTACTGCTATTTACTGTAGATTAAGTTATCCAGGATAGTGATATTTCACCAAAAAAAAAGAAAAAGACCACAGAAAAAGCTGTGAGAAACATATAACTATACGATGCTCATATATAATTCACTCAGATCCCAAGAATAGCATCCTCTTAAAAATACACCCTCGAGAAAAATATTACGTGCTTTACTTCAAATTTCACTATAAAAGAATACCAATTCCTTACTAAAAAATGGAATGAAAACCAGGAAAAACATGAAGAACTTCTGCTAGACAAAATTATTCATAAGGATTGAAGAAAACAACATTCTGCAGGAAAACTTGATAGAAGGCTATAAATATGCAGCCTGGAATAGGTAATGAAGCTTTGATGCAAAATTCTTTGAGGTGGAACTGAACAAGAAGTCCATTTGTTCTCCTTTTTTCTGTCTACTGTACTGATGTGCTTCTAAGTGTTAAAAACGACAAATAACACTATGTTACTAACAGTTATTCATTTGCATTGGTGAATTTTTGAGAGGTCCTGCAATTATCTTCAGCTGATCTGAAGGATGCTCACTTTTCCAGATAAAAATCATGTTTTTTAAGAACACAACTGAATAATCTATTGAACCTAATGCCCTGCGTTAAGGAAATATCAGCAAAATAGTATGCTTAGCAGTGTAACCTCCTGACTTAATTTAGTCGTGACTTTATCCTCACCCAAGAGAACCAGAAGACAAGCAACAGATGGGAAAAATCTCCCTGGCCTGTTAAAGAAACTGACTCTCACGGTCAGTCCCCAAGGCAACAGAAGACGGGCAACTCACACAAACATAAATTAAACCTAAATATGAAGCCTTTGCTGTCAGAGTTATGCTATAAATTTAGTCGAAGCAGCCTTGGGGAAATCAACTTTTTGTCAGTCGATACTGGACACTTGGGGAACTCCATTTGATCATGATACAGTTGGAGAAGCTAAAATCATCATCCACCCTTTGGACTGTCAGGGAAGCAGAGTTAATCATCTGCTTACTTCTACCAAGGGCCCACGCCTTCATTAGCAGTTACTCAAGCAGTGTATTAATAATAAAAGAAAAAAAAGACAGTTACCTCTATGGAAGGCACTGCAGGAAGAACCAGCTTCATGAGAGACTTGGCAGATCTGGTACAAGATGACAAAAATCTACTAAAAAAAGGACAAGAAACCTTCAAAGCAATGGCATGCAGGCTTTGGTTTTCAGATGGAGACTTGTTATACCTGGTGTATTTTGTTATAAATTTCAAAGAATGCCAAACTGAGTTTTCTCACATCGCAATGGCACATGGATAAAGTCCCTTTCCAGGACTTTCCCCTTACTTCTCTGACACTTTTATAGTTCTAGTTGCCCACTTCAGACCTAAAAAAATGAAAAATAACTACCCTTGCTAATTTGGATGGATATATTTTGCGTGGAATAAGTACCATGAGCAAAGAAAATAAGAAACTGGCAAGAAAGTGCTTCAATCTTCTCCAAGGCCATACCTGTTTGAGACCAGAAAAACAGTAGATGTTTTTGCAAGATTTCTCTTACTTGTATGTGGTTATATCAAAGAAAGGCAAAAAAAGAAGCTGGGCAGAAAAAGTTGTTACATATAAATTACGTTATTTTACAGATAACATTTATATTGTTATGACAGCTATGCTAGGTAAAGAAAATACAAACCAGACATGACTTGCTAGCAATTACCAAAATAATCGTATTGGACACATTTTGAATTTACTAGTTTGATACTGTAAATATTTTTCTTTTCTTTATCAGTCTTGCACAACAACATGTGACAAGCCAGTGTCCAGGAAGCACAGCTTTTAATACTGGGAAAGCAGAGACTGACCTTGCTGATCCTTTTGAATACTACCTGTTCTTTTTTTTCCCCTCCTAAATGACCTAAACGTCTCCTGTAATTTTTTCAGCTTTCAGAAATTCTAAGTAAGTGGTAAAACACAAATTTAACCTTTCTCTCCGTACATCCATTACCATCATCTCTTCCAAGATTTAAAATGTGTTTCTGTTATCGATCAAAGCATGTCACAAACAAAATACACAAACAAAATGCAAAATGTATACGCAGTTCTCCCCCTTGGCTTTCATGTCAAACGTATCAATTTTGAAGGACTCAAGACTACCAAACACAAAACACTGTTCCCAGCTTCTTTATGTTTCATAAACATTTAATAAACATCATGTTTGTGAAAGGCCTGAGTAATCCCACTGATTCTGAACTCGGTGTGAAATTCCAGGACAATTCTCTATTCTCAATCTCTCTAATGCAAAATAAGGACAGAAGAAAATTTTAGAGCGCATTTAGGAAGATAAGTCTCAGTGACCTTAATCCAAAGTTGGTCCAATTTTAATTGCAATATCTGAAATCATGTAACACAGTACGACGGAGAGAAACTCAAGTAACGTGCCAAATGTTTTTATCATTCACCACAACATCCTTACCTCCTGCTGTTCAGCTTACAGTAATTTTTCCATTTGCCAGCCAGTAATACCACCCTAATCACCTACTATATTTGAATTTTTCCCCTAAGAACTATATATTTGATGTTATTAGTACGCCTGTACAGAACTGTAATAATAGTTCCATTCCTTTGAATTAATTTTCAAGCTAGGAGAAGGTATTTGAATGTACAACTTGACAATAAATTCAGAAGATTGGAAATTTAGAATCAAGGCCTCTACTATGCCAAATACTGAAAGCCTTAAATGAGAATTATTTGCTCAGCCAGCAGCGTGCCCACACAGGTCCTGCTTAGCAGAGCTCAAGTTGATTTTTTCAAAAATCACCAAGAGGGAGGCAGCTCTTGGGAGACGCCGGCAGGCTGATGCATGCTCAGGCTGGTCTCTATGTCCGTGAGACCACAGGCAAGAGAAGCGTGAAACCCCAGCAAAGGCAAAGCCAGTTCTCTCTTGGTTTCCAAACTGCTCAGAGGAAAATTCGGGAACAGGTCCTGGGAGCTAGCTTTTTGGGGAAGGTGACCTGCCGGAGATTTACACCAAGGCAGCCACCTCGTCTCCCCACCTTGAGACCCATTTTTGACAGAATATGCAACAGCCTCTTCAGGCTGCGAGGTGAGCTCTTTGACATAGAGAAATGCTGATACCTTTTTCCACAGAAATTACTTTTGACTTTATGTTTTGTAAGCAATTCTCAGAGATTAGTTTGGTCGCTTCACAGCAACATTTGTACTGTGGTACGTTATATTAATATTTTCCTAAATGGCAAGCACATTCCTTCAAAAGTGAACCTGCGTAACTAACGATTCCCAACATCACTTGAAGATTCAGCAGTTCTCTACAAATTCCTTCTCATGTAAAGCTGTGACTATTTGCGTTGATGAGGAATGCCTCCCTCCTCTCCACTTCACTGGCTGAGGAGATACTTCAGATAAAATTTTGTTCTAGTTTCCAAGATACCACAATTTTGCATTTTAAGCCTGAGAAAGTCTTTCAGTTTCATAGAGCCTTGAGGCATGACAGACTTTTCACGACTATTGCCAGGCACAAAATTTCTATCGAATTTGCAAAAATTTCACACATCTTTTTCACTGATTTTGATATAATTTTAAGTTTTTAAACAGTGCCTTGTTAAATGACTTTACTTCCAAATTATATAAAGAACAACAAAAAAAAGAGATACAGTTCTCATTGGAAAGTAATATGCCTGACAAATTTAATGAGATACAAATCTCAAAAACAAATACCAACCTAGGATATTTTTGTGTTTCTAGTGGTGCAGTTCTAGTATTACCCAGTTTACATTACAGTCTACTTTGAAGTGTTGAAGCACAAAAACCATATTTTACTGCTTTACCACTTGCACTTCTGGCTGTTGAATTCGCTCCCACCAAAACGCTCTTTCATCTTCTTTATCAGTCTAAATCCCTGCTTGGAAATATTTTATGACAGATGCCGCACTGCAGGTTGTTTCTAAAATATGGTGTAAGTCTGTCGGGTTACTTGGAAGATATTCCCTCATTTTCTTAGTACGGCAGTTCCCTTTGTATTTCTGCCATTACTACCTCACACCTGGAAACGGGAGCTACTGATCTTTATTCTTAAACTTAGTTTCTCTAAACCTTCTAAAATCAATGTAAAGACTCCATTTAAAAGGATGCTATATTAATTCCTACCATTTGCTAAGCTCATTACACTACTAACACATCAAGTAACGAAAAGGTTAGACCTTGGAGGGGGTTTTTTATGTTTTTCTTTTTAATTATTCTTATTTAGTGCACAGTTTTTTCTGTAGTCTAAAGCACAGCTGGGAGAGACACTTGTCATTTTTTTTGGTTAAGCTTTTCCTATTATCTTCAGCCTTAGGTCATCACCCCTGATGTCAGCAGAAGACTCACTTAACTCCAAGCAGCACTGCATGCGTTCCCAAATTATCATAGGCCATCAGTTTGGTTGTATCATTTTATCCAAAAGACTCTATTCACTTTCTATAGGTATATACACACTGCAAAAATCAAGTCATTCAAAATAAAGGTCTTTTGTCTGAAACGCACCTTCGGTCATTATTATTCAAGGTGCTTGAGAACAGTTAAATATTTACTTTTAATAACAAGAATTGCTAACCGTACTAAAATACTCTCGAGAAGCAGTTCAAAGAGTCATTTTCCCTGAAAAGAAATATTGAAAATGTGTTTCTGCAGTAATATAGCAAGGATACATTTTTAAATTATTAGTACCAAAGGCACATTTAGCTACAACACCTGAAAGTGATTAGTACACACATCAAATGAGCATTTTCAGCTTGACCAAATACCTCATTGCACCTGTTCATATTTTTAAAACTACTTGACCAACCTAATGTTACGCAAACATAGCTCTCAGATAGTTCTCTTTTTCAGGAAAAGTGTAAATGTATTTCTCGTTAAAGTAATGAAGGCTGTACTTAAGCATATTTGAAGGACTGCCAAAATGCCAATACCAGCGTTGAAACAAAACCATTTGTCAGTGGCACAACGCAAGGGCATGGCTGTGATTAGCTATGATAAATGGCTAGAAAGCGCTTTAGCCATATCCAAAGTCCCAGTAAAGACTGATCACAGAAACACCATATGGCCCTCTCCTTCAAGGCATATCTGGGGTTATACTGTTTGATTAATATTTTGATTTTTATAAACAGAGCCTTTTGGGAAAAGTCAACTGAGTCTGCTACTCCTACCTAAAATTTTGTTATGATTATTTCACAGATAAAAACTATTTTCTAGAAATATTCCAGCCACTATTCCAATTAAACATCAATAATTAAAAGAAGTTAGGACAATCAATTCCTTAATGACAGATTTCTTTTTTTTCCTGTATGCAAAATGGCAAATAATTGCCTCCTGAAGTCAAAAATTCAGTGAAATACTGTGATATATACCCTAATATCACCACCTTAAGCACATTCTTGGACACCCAAGAAACCAAATGACATTTCTAACAATGTGGCTCACAGCCGCTGAATCATAAAATGGTCTTGATAGAGCACCACATCACTGGAACTGAGAGGAAGAGAAAATAAGGTAACAGTTCAAGTGGTGAAACCAGGAGCCTCCCTGAGGAGATAAGGCCACCTCGCTACCTTCCCAGGAACACACCAGCAAATGTTCTTGCGGGTACCCTACTTCTTTCTTGAATATGTTTCCCGCTCTTGGGGCTATCCAGCAACTTTCAGTAACTGTGCAAGTCTCCCAAGCCAACACTGCAGCTTGTCCTGGCCAGTTCTCATCTCCTTGACACTCTCTCCCACAGTCTATTACTAGAGTGTTCACTTTGTAAAATTTTCGACAGCATACAGGACTGTGCAGAAGAGATGTGTACTGAACGAACGCCAGATGAGCAGGCTTGCAATGGGATAAAGTGGCAATTTAAGCCACACAGATGATGAAGGGAGTGGAACATCTCCCTGGTGAGGAAAGGCTGAAGGAGCTGGGTCTCTTTAGCTTGGAGAAGAGGAGGCTGAGGGGTGACCTAATTAATGTTTATAAATATGTCAAGGGAGAGTGTCAGTGTCAGGGGGACCGAGCCAGGCTCTTTTAAGTGACATCCAATAACGGGACGAGAGGCAATGGATACAAGCTGGAGCACAGGAGGTTCCACAACAACGTTAGAAAAAACTTCTTCCCTGTGAAGGCCCTGGCCCAGGCTGCCCAGGGAGGTTGTGGAGTCTCCTGCTCTGGAGACTTTCAAAACCCACCTGGACGTGTTCCTGTGGGACCTACTGTAGGTGATCCTGCTCTGGCAGGGGGGCTGGACTAGATGGTCTTTCAAGGTACCTTCCAACCCCCAACATTCTGTGATTCTGTAAACTATAACGCTTGAAAAAGAATTCTACTTTTTCCACCAAAAGGAATGTTTGTTTCTATTAATTAGCATTTCCATGGCTTATTTTCTTTGAAAAAGAGCCCCTACATTTTTATCACTCCCACAGATTTGATTCACTTGACTATGATTTCTCTTCCCCACCTTCTATTCTGTTGATGTATATTTATTCCTAAAACTGAACAGAGATAAAAATATGGCTGGCACACAGCAAAAATGCCTATCTACTTCATAGCTCTTTTTCTCAGACCACAGAAAAGAACTTGCTTTCACAGTGATGATGAATTATGCTATTAGAAAATAAAGCTACTAATAAACAAAATTGGAATGTTTAAGAAAGCAGACTTGCACAAGATCTTGCAATAACCACAGGATTTACTACTCAGAGTAACAAAAATGAGTACTAGTCACACTTAGAGAATCAAACACTAAATTCCATTTTGTTTCCTACTAGCATTTGATAACAGCCATAATGAAAGTTTTGTACACTAGGTACAATTTTAACCCTGCTAAAGTCTGAAGTTTCACCACTTGCAGAAGATTACCAGGAGAATTGTAACAAATAGATATTATTTTTCCTTTTTCTGAAACGGGTTAAAGTCCTGAAATAGGAGAAGAAAAAGGAGTAAGAGTTACTTAAATGGGATTTCTCAACCCCAGTAATCATGAGACTGTTCAAGCACTCCTGACCCCAAATGAAGAGTTCAAATTACATTTACAAGAAAAATGAAGAATCATAACTAAAATTTGTGTGTCTATAGTACATACGTTAATTACTTATACATATATATCTTGTAATAAGTCACAATACGAAGATATCACTTAGTTTACTGTGAAAAACAGTTCCAATTTGGACTGAATGATACTGATTCTGTTTCACCACGGATATATTTCACCCAGACATAAAAGAAATCACATAAAAGAAATTGAATGTGGTTTAGAAGGAACCCATTTTGAGAGCTAATTTAATAACAAATAGCCATGTCACAATAAAATTTCTGTTCCTGAATTAATGCATGGCATACCAGTACATAAGAGTCTAGCTTGGTGCAAATACATAGTACCATGAAGAGAAATAGAATCATTATCTCAAATCATTTAAGTGTCAATTAAATACTAACTTGAAAATCCTCCTTTACGTGATGAGAATGCCCCACAGACAGGTGGACACACTGATCTGAAGCTTGATCCAAACTATTAATGGAAATACACTGATTTACACATGGCAACAAAAAACCATTCACCTGCTTTGTACCATTCGGGGTGAAGCTTCGTTGGCTGGTAGGAGAATGTTATTAAACTAGATTTGTACTGACAGCTCTCTATATAGCAAGTTATTGTAAGTTATAGCAACCATTTTTGTTGGGATTGACTATCACTATAAACTGTCTTTATTCACTTGATTAGAACTGTCTGAATCTCTCCCTTGAGCACATTATTCCACATTGTTCTCTGTCTTAAGTCAAATATTTTTTTTAAAAAACAACCAAGTAATTTTTCCCCAATGGGAAAAAGTTCTCTTTTCTCATTTTTAAAAGTCAGTATAAAAGTGAGGTTTTGGTTTGGCTTTAAATTGTTTCCCATACAAGGGTCGGGGATATCACTTTGTTTGCCAGAATTTTCTGCAAATTAATTCATATCTGTAAGAATTTGCCAAAATACACAGAACTATGTTATACAGAAAACAACAAAATGGGAACAAACTGGAAAAAATACCTGTCAGCCATATTTACAAGTCCAACCACCTTCCCCAAAATTTGCATGAACACCTTGTCAGAAATGCAACAGGAAAAGAACTTTTTAAAATTCAGTGTTCCCTGCAGAATATGTTCCATCTTCTTGCATTATTTACAGATACCAAATGAAGTTACTGGAGAAGAACAAATCGAAGTGGGAACTTAATTTATAATTTTTATTACTATTGTTTTTCCACCTTTTTTCCCCCATGCTACTGATTTGTTATTCAGTGTAACCCCATAGAAATCTTCTGCAATTACATGTTGAGGAACTATGCTTGCAGAATATTGTGCATATGAAGTTTACCTAAAACATGTAGCCCAAAAGATGCAATTGAAGCAGCCAGGAACTCTGTGAGCTACACTTGAGCCAAGCGAAGACTGTTACAATTCGAGTCGAAACAGCAACCTTTGGGGTCTTTTTCTTTGCTTTTTCTTCCTCTTCTCCTTTGGAGAGTTTACAAGTAAAGATTTTTTCCATGTGGTAACATATTATCAAGTAGCAAAATGGTCTACGGCCCCAATTAATTTTGTTATTGCACTCTCATTAGCATGAATAATGAACAGCAATCCCACTGAAGACGTGCCCCACTGCTTTTCTGCAGACACTTACTACAACTGCAGAGCGACAGAAGATTGCAGGTGATGGAACTCGGTGGATTCTTCATTTATTCATCTTGCAAAAGCCCTGTAAGTGAGATCTTCCCTGGCTTTAGTCAGTAAAACAAAAGACTTGGAATTAAAACCAAAGGTAGCAAGTACTAGGTGAGTTTATGTTTGTCCTTTTCTTCTTTTAAACCTTCGCAGTAAAGATTTCATACTGAGCTGCAGAGCTAAGTTTTCACAGGTCAGCACTGAGCATGTACATGTCCCGTTAAATCAGAAATTCAGATTAGCTGGTAGGCTTTGGGTTCTCAGACAGAAACCTGTGAATGGCCCTAAAAATGCAGACCCAAAACCCTGATCGCTTACCCAAGGGGCACCAATGACAGCAATGGCTGTTTTGCACGAGTAAGGGAGCAGGATTGAGCCTCTTTGGCCACAGTTTTTTAAGCAGAAGGGGAGGACACCACCACCAGTTCTCTCCCGAGTACATAGATCCTCTGTGGATCAGAAGATCACAGGACTGATACTTCGAGGGATCTAGAACAATTGATCAGCAACAGAAGTAGGCTGCAGCTCTCTAAAATCAAGGGCTTGAATTTAGAATCAACTACCCTACAGGAGATCCTGCTTTGTGCTGTGTTTCACAGAGTGATGGATAAGCCCTATAGAGCTGCACACTGATGTCCAGAAACAGGGCCATCAAAAACCAAAAGAAACCAAAGAAACCCCAGCCAAACAAAAAATCCCACAGCAATGAAACCTGTATATCCACGCCGCCAGTAACATTCAGCGATTAAGCATTTAATAGCAGACACATCGCTGGGCTGCTGTGAATCCTGTGTCTCTGACATCCAGCACAGTACGTTAAAAAGCCAGTTTTGTGAAGACACTACTTAGTCAAATCTTTTTTTTTTCCTATCCAGTATATGAAGAAGAAATAGTATTGCTTCTTAACAAGAAATAATTTTGATGGAAACCCTCTACCTGAATGTTTGTGGATATCTTTTCCCGGATGCCCTTCAGGGTCTGAACAAGAAAGTGTGGACATACAATCTGTAGACCAGAGTTAAAGCCTGTGAAAACCTGAATTTTACTGAAAACCAGCAACGGCTCCATAAAGGAATTTTGGGGAATACTGTCTGATATCCACTTGCATCTTAAGGTACATTTAACACAATGATCTGCCTTCCCTTATGTTAACTCTCCCCCCACCTTGGAGGGTTTTTTATGAGAAATCCGTATTTTCTTGTCAAGCCCGTAATGCACTCTAATCTTAGGGACCAGATAAACAAAGGAATGAGAAGAGGATCTCAATAACGACTTCCCCACCAGAAGAAATTTACAGCTTCTGAAAAGTAAGAAATAGAGCTTTGCCTTTAAGTTAACAGCAGTTTCAATAAACCATGTACTCAGCATTTACTGAAAACTTTTGATATGCATGAACGCTCGCAACAATTCAACTCCCTTGTCTGACAACCATTTTGCCTGAGGAAGAGGTTATTAGTTATGATATATATATATATATTAGGTTTTTATATTGTTTATATTATAAAGAATGGTAGAATCTATTCAGACCCACATCTTTCCCCATCCAAATGTCTCTGCAAAAGGCAACTGAATGGAACAAATGAGAACGTACAGCACATATTGTTAACATTTGATGGATGTACGCTGGCTAAAGTGAAATGGATTTGTGGTCTCAGGAAATTTCCAGCTGGCAAGAAGCCAAGTTGTAAACAGACGTGACCACAACAAGCACTAAGTAGCATCCTCAGCAAGAGGCAAAAGGCTAAGGAGACTGCAAAGCTTCAGGCTGTGGCAGATACGTGCTTGCTGTGCAGCAGAGTCAGGACAGCACGCTCATTACTGCTGAATACACATTTAATTATTGAAATAAAATCGTAAGTTTTTATTTCTTTAGTGCCAAGTTTGTATTCTCCCCCCTCCTCCAGTGTTGCATGTTGCAGGTGCTTCCCATAAAGCCCAGGCTGGATTTTCAGGATGCCCCAACCAAGGCTGTCCTGCCAGAGTGGGTTTCTAAAGCGCTTGTGGTTGGCATGAAGATGAGTGTGGAACCTCCCAAGGAGCTCAGTGTTCAGGTACAGTAAACTCATTAAAAAGGGAAGGTAGGAGAGAAGGTTCTAACCTCAAGTTCAGAATCAGAGCTGGAAGGGTCCAACACAACGCACGACAGTAAGAAATTGCTACGACCCCAAGTTACAGATGGCCGATTCCACTACAGGCAGAATGACAGAAAAAGGCAAATGAAATGACTGATGACTGTGCATGAAATGTCCTTATGCACCTCTAACTGCTGCAGATATTGTACAAGGAACTTGAGAAATACAAGAGGAACATATTTTGACAAGCAAAACAGAAAGGTTTGCAAGTTTGATACAGAACAGGTACTCATTCTAACAGCTACAGGTGCAGAGAGAATGTGGCAACTATCTCTTAGAATTACTCAGCAGGTAAGACATGGGCTTTTTTAATGTTTAGCACATATTTTTTATTTTTTAAAAAAAGTTGACTTTTAGTAGTCCTGGTCCTACCCCGACCAAAAGGTTTCAAGGACTGTTTGGTAGTAGTAATAATGATTCTCTCTTTAATTAGCATTTTGTTAGTAAACTGAACACATAACTCTAATTGGCACACACATAATCCTAGACAGACTGGAAATAAAATGTAACCACTTGTACAAGTTTGCCACTAAATAAACTTAGTAAGGCTGGTTCTTAATGATCCTGCTGTGGTGCTGAAAAGAAGTTTCTTCCAGTTTATACAACAGGGTACCCAGGGCATAACAACAGAGACAGAACAAAATTAAAGAGCCAACATTACCCTGTATCAGGCGGAGGATCACGGGGACTGTAATTTCATGTACCACCAAATACTGCCATCCACATGGATCACATGGCAGTCTGAAAGTATGTTCTTTATGGGGTTAAGGATTAAATTACCTAATTACTTTAAAGCAAAAGGTAATAAAAGAACCTGAAAAAATGCCTGGGACTTTGTGCCAATCAGACCTCTTCAATTATAAATAGAACCTCCAAACACATTTTATATATTAGAGCAGAGATGCATTATGTCCATCTCTTAAAGGATGCAATTCAATCTGTTTTTTGATTTGAATAGAGCTATGATACTAACACCAAGAAGAGCAGAAAAAGCCCATTGTTAAATTGGGGCAGAATGTGCCCACTATGTTTTGAGCTTTGTAAAGTTAATGTAAGAAAAAACACTAGAACAGAAAAAACCCAACAATTTTGTGAGAAGGAACAATGTGATGAATGGTAACGGTACAACCACAACATGTAATGACCAAGTGAAAACATTCTTTTACCAGAGCATTAGTAAATATCCCTCCTGAGGCTCAAAAAACACCTTAAACTTATATGACATCATAGGATTTTTAACATGGCATAAAGTAAAAGAGGAAAAAGTAAATTAAAATAAGGTGAAAAAAATAAAGATGCCTGATGTTTGGTCACTCTGTCCCAAACTGAAAGTGTAAGTAAGCACAATTATTTGATCAGTTCATGAAAGAAAAAAAAAGAAAGAAATCCCAACAGGTTTTAATTAAATGATAGTTTTCTTCCCTTAGATTTCTTTGCCACTGGTTTTAAAACTGCACCATCCTACTCAAACCCAATCCTTACATTTTGCAGTGCAGAAAGAGAGATGCTTGATCCTTTGCAGCTGAAAATGTAACTTGTAAACTGATTTACAGCCACTTAAAACAGTAAAAGAAAAGTCATGTTACTGCAGATGGAGTGAGAGATCCACGTAGAAGGATGGGAGTGGGAGTTGCCGAAATGGAGATCAGACAGAGTTAACAGGCAGAGGTCGGTGGCCTTCCCAGACAATTCTTGACAGTCCTAAAAAGGTCACATCATCCGGGCAACAAGTCCTAGCAGTCAACCCTTTGTTTCAAAACAACGTGCAAGAAAACACTTGTCCTGAATGGCTGCGCTACAGCCAGGGGCAGCAAAGGTGGCAAAGAAAAATCTAAAGAGTGACCCGGCCTCACAGTTAAAATCTGCAGGTGGGAAAGTCTGAAACCCTCTGCTCCAAAAAAGGAGTTTTCCAAGTGACGTGCCACGGCGTGCTGTGGGCAAGGCCAGTGTGATAGGAGCTAACTGGCAAGGAATCAAAATTGTAAAAGGATTCTGGAACCATGACCTCCATGACCAAACCCAGAGGTATTTTCTAGCCTGCCCTTGACAGTGCACCTCATTTTCTCACCCCAAAACACAAGGAGCTGCATTTGTTTTAAACTGTGACAACTGTCATTGAAACAGAGGCTCAAGAATAGACCCATCCACCTTGAAAAGGTGAGAGTGATCCATCAAATGGGTCCAATTTATCTGTCAAGACATGATATATATATTTTAACATTATTAAATTGGAACCTGGTATTTTATCACCTTTACCAGCAGCATGTGATTCTCTCACAGCTTCATCCTCTCTGTGGGGCTGCCAGAACAGAAAAACGCTCGGATTTATAACATTAATAGTGACCCCAGCAGCCAGATTGCTGCTGATGTACCGAGAGAAGAGCGAGCTGGAGTGGCAAACAGAGCAAAAGAAACGGAAAACTAAAGTCTGTAATATACGTAAACTGATGCAAAACCCTTCAATGTACATGGCTGCAAAAGATTGGTATTACAGTTTCCATAAAGATAATGCTACCTGTCAACATAAACCAAAGTATAATATATGCCTGAAATTCCTGAAATACAGCCCTAGCTCCATACACAGCAGGCTGAATGCAGTTTCAATGCTATTTCTTAGCACACTGCCTTTATACATAACAGCTTGTTCTTTTTTTTGTTTTTTAAATTATTTTTAAAAATCCAAATTCTATGAGTTTACTACATGTTAAAAACATAATTTAAAAAAATGTGCAATTTCTCTTACTTAGTCCTCCCACAATAAAAGTACCCACGTACATTTATTTAAAAAGCATTAATTTTCAAGCTCCAGGCGACTAAATATGAAGAATTTTGCTTTAGGTGACGCCGGGAATCTCAGAGTTCAGGCACACAAGCCCCAGCTTACACTACATTAATATTTATAGTACATTTAAAATTTAGTTGTAATAACCCATTTGTAAGTAGTCCTGAACATTAGCCATGATATCTGTTTATATTCAGAAATTAGCTTAAAATAATAAATGTACCATAAAGCATGTTGCTGTAAGAGAACTCCTTTAAAATACCACTAAGAAAATTTTACAGTCAAAAGACTCTCCCATATGTCATGCCTGCGGGGGGTGTCGCATTTGCTTCCTTCTATCATTCTGCACCCCTCCAGAGCTGATTTTTTGACCAGATTAACAGCAGCATCATCCCTTGTAGAAAATATGGGGTATCATAGACATTAAGCCAGATAACCGAGGCCTGAAGACAGTTTCTAAATATCTTTTTCCTTAGACGTGAACTGCAATGGAGGTTTTTGGGTGTGGCTTTTGTAAAAAGAATGGATTTACTAGACAAAGCAATATTACCACTAAGTAAATAAACAAGAGGTTGATTTGAAATCATGCTTTGTAACTGCAGACTGAAGGAAACAAGAGGCCCCACTAACTAGACTTGAGAATACCCGTGGACCTTAGCTCTGCGGGGTCACGGACCCTGCACGCGACCCGAGGCACACATCCTCCCAATACAACGTAAGAGGAGATGCTACACACGATCCAACAGTCAGCCCTAGTTCTGTGCATTAGAATCCCATTTCCTAATATTCCACTATTCAGTAGCTTTTTTTTTTCTATTATTTCAAGATACATAGATTTAATTTCGCTAGCTTTAAGATTCCTATCT